>NW_028292585.1:6653202-6771435 GCF_029948245.1 Actinia tenebrosa
CCGTCAAACAAATGTACTAAAATAGTACCTAAAATCGTGCTAACTTAAAACAATAGAAAACAATAGCATTTGCATAAAATTGCACTATTTAGTATCATTAAAGTTTCACGGTTATATTGTTTGCACTCTAAGAGAAACCCTCAAAACTTGACTTAGCTCAGAGCTTTATTTATCAAAATAATGATAATACTTTATTTGCTCAGCAAACAGTCTCAGGTCATGAATTTATTTATCACTAGTATCTATAGTATTTTATAGTATTTATAATATGATACAGTATGTACCAGTGCACCTATATACTTATATCTATTCCACAGATATTAAAGACAACTTTAGCATAAGATTTAACTCATTTGATCTCAGAAATATAATTGCATTGATCAATATATTTTGTAATCAATAAGCAAGTCGTTTTGATATGCTTTTGCATTATTTGCTAAACAAACACAGTAGTATCCCCTGCAGCCATTTATAGTGTCCTCCCTAAAATATACTGGGAATATAGTATGAGCACAAAACACCTGCAAGGGAGAGTACAAACACATTGCCCTCCTTATAGTTTGTTTAGCAAACCAACACTCCTTGTGGACTGTGCAATATATGGATTTTTGATGAAATTTACCTTTCCAAACTTCATACTAATGAAATAGGTTATCTGGATTTGGTAACAAAATGATAGGCTCTTACATAATTTATTCCCAAATTCAGTCTTTATTTGAACTTTGAATAGGCAAAAAAGTACAGTGCACAGATTTAACTACTCTCTACCAACAAGTTTTGACAAACATCATAGTTAATAGAGGGGAATGGTTATGAAACCTATTGTTATAGGTCTTTGTTCGCTTTTGAGGTTGAACCGGTATTGACAGTGCACAATGTTTGATTTATGCTCATCCGAAATTGCAAAATAAGTAAACATAAACTTTGTCTATGGGATTGTTGTAAGGAATATTCAAATGTCTCTTATAAATCTTTAAGGATTTTGAACTAGCAGTCAAAAGAAAGATTTTTGTCTGTTCACTCAGTGATTGCCAACAATAGTAAAACAATGGTAAAACAAAGGATTGTGCAATGTCACACTTGAAAAAAGTGAACAAAGATCTATAACAATAGGTTTCATAACCATTCCCCTCTATTAACTATGCAAACACACAACACCTCATTTCACTTCAAAAACTTTACTTTGAATACTAATAAATAAAGTTTTTGAAAGAGCTATTTTTTTGGCCTTAAACATGAGATTAGTAAAATCCAGAATGTGCACTTTTAATTTAATATTTTTTATAATTTAATGTTTATTGTCATCACTGACAATCCTAATTTGCGATCACTTAATATGTACAATTTTTTGACTGTGAAGTTCCTCACCTAATGTAACAGAAACATATATGTATTATAAATTATATATACCTAAAATGATAAATAGATTGTCTAAAGAAAACCTAATCTTAACATTTCTAAATTTAATACTTTTACGAAAACAACAACAGAAGAAGTTATTTTTTTGAATATTGTGAGGCTTGAAAATGGATTAAAATTGTCATGAATTATTTGAATAGGAAAAACGTCTTCTTATTATGTTCTAAAATAAACTTTATATATATTTACATGGTATTTGGACAAAGCCAATAGTGAAGAAAACACATCACCTTCTTGTCTGAATTTCCAGGGTTATCTGGATCTTTCTGAGGAGGAAAGAGTGTAGACTCACCCTTGCAAGTGCACTCATAGTTGGGATTACCACCACTTAGGGGAATATGTACTTCCAGATTGTATTCTTTTGCTCCAATAGTAGAACAGAATGGTCCAATGATAACATAACCCTGTAGAAGGCATTAGATGAAATAAGGGTTAGAATTCTTTTAAGAATAATTCCTCAGCAAAAACCTTTCAAAAATAGATCTTTAAATTTAAAAAAAACATTATTAATTCATTGTTCCTCCTCAGATAATAGTGAACTAATCATATTGCAGCAGTTTTTCCAGGGCAATTAGTCCTACAAACAATTACGCAGTCTCTGTTTAAAATAGTACTACAGGAATTAGGAGGCATTTTCTTTAAGTCAAAGGACAGCAAATGATAGAAACAATTTATAATCAAATTTCCACAATCAGAGTTTTAAATTTTGAGATACTGTATTCTAGCTAATTTGTTGAGCTTGTGGGACATAGCAACTGTAAGTATTCTTCGTTTGCATGTGACGTCATAGAGCAAGAAAATAACAACTTAAAATTAATTATGAATGTTATAAACTCGATTCTTCAATATGTTTGAGAGAACTATGATGTGACTAAGTGTAGAAAATTTCAAATCGTTTTATTGTTTTGTTTCCGAGTTGTGCAAATCTTATTTTGTGATTGGTAGTCCTCACCTTACGCTGATAAGGTGTCTGAAAAGTCAAAGAAATAAAGATATTTTTGCCAAATCAAAAATTTTTTAGTGTTGTACAAGTTTATAAATTAGATTTGTACATGTTTGAAGTGAATATGATGAATTTTGTCATTAATTTTTTTTTTTTGAAATTTTAGCTGCCATGTTGGATGATACTAGATATCATCCAGCGAGTTTTTGCCATACATTTACACTAAAATATTGGTAACTTCGTTTGCTCATAGCTTGTTTTAGAAATTCTCTAATGCTCCAATTTTCTTCTCAGCGTTGTATTATAAGTAGCTCTACATGGTCATAAGGATTGTTTTTTGATTGGAACCAAAAAGTGCTTTAGCACCAGCAAAATACTTGTGGTTGCAAACAAAGAATAGGGAGCAGAAACATAAATTACAGAGAGGACATTCAAACTGCAAACACAATTTTTTTTTAGGTTGTTTCCTGTGAACTTTCTACTGTTTCAAACCCTATCATATGAAGTATTCAGTTCAAATACAACAAGAGATCAAAATATATCTTATTTCCAATTGATTGAAAACAGGGATAATTTTTTATTGTATACATTTTTTTAACCGACAAAAAAATTGAAGTCCTCACTGCAAAAGGGACTTGCTAAAGTCTGACTACATTTTAACCACATAAAGGATAAGAGAAATGAGAACTTTAAAACTATCGGTGAAACTTACATCTGGCTGAAGTTTATTAACTGTTACACTTGTTGCATCTCCTTGCAAGTGTGTCACTCCTTTCTCCTTGCTATAGGTGCACAGACTAAAGTTGCCTGGTCCAGGGGGCCCTTGTGAGCCATTTAGACCTTGAGCTCCTTGAGGCCCAATAGGACCTTTTGGTCCCTGAGGTCCTTGTTTACCAATGGATCCATTTATCCCAGGTAGTCCTTGTGGACCTTTCATCTTTTCAACATCTTCAATCTGAAATTTAATAAAATGAAAAGCTTTGTTACATATCTGTTCAGAGATAGTACTTATATTGTATTATGACATTTATGTGCTGCATCGTAAAGAAAGTGAATCTACATTTACCTTGATATTTAGACTACTGTTGACTGCCATAAGTTGTGATATGATTCCGTTATCAGCTGCATGAAGCTTATCGCTTGCTACAGCAAGCTATGAAAACAAAACAAAAAAATAGACAGGAAATGTTAATTTATTTTTGCAACTATTATACCAGAATGTACAGGGTAGATTTAAGGTAATTACTGTAGTTTTTCACTGCACATCCCTACTGCAGTAAATATTCAGACTTTGATATATATAACATTGAAATAATACGAATTAGTCATTAATTAGTGGCAAAACTTCTCTTTTCTGTTTTGAGGCTGCATTTCGTACTTTAGCTAGGTGCAGCATGAAAACAAACAGTAATGACCAGTGAACATGAACAAAGTTACAGCTGTCATATTGGAATTTCAACAAAGTTCTAGGTTCAGACTTTGAAATATTTTCAAAAATGTACTGCAGAAACTGCTTTGTGTCTGATATTGGGTTACAACTGATGCTGGAAAAAATTATTTTTGGAATAGTTATGACTTTATTAATAACTGTGCAAAAAATCTGATTGGCTTTACTTCTACACAATTACCTTCTTTTGTTACCATTTATTCATCTTATTTTACTAAAAATCATCCTCTCTTGTTCGCTCATTAAGTCCATAATTTGCAAAGTCAGTTCTATACTTTTGCCCAAAATTATATATCGTTTAATAGGACCATAAAAAGTTCAGATGTGGGAGTTTTCACCCCCCTTCCAACAACATGTATTGTTTTGCACCTGAATAGCAAGAAATTCTATGAAAGTACTTTATTGATAGAACTAAATCAATTCTCACCACCAAATCCAACCTCTGCTTTCAGCCCACATCAAGTCTATATACTGTACGTTTATGGATAATAAGACTCACTTTTGAATTAACATATCTTTGAAGCTCCAAGATTGAAAGAGATCCATTTGCTAGGGGAAATGGAATGTTTTCATTGGCTCTTCGCTCATTCTGAAAGAAAAAATGAATAACATTTAGGCCTGTACTTAAAAGTGTTGTATCTATATCAATATTACAATATCTAAATAATAAATCTGAACCTTCCAAAACCTCAAAGTTATATCACATTTAACTCAGTATAAATTCTTTTAGCCCACTAAAGTTTAATTATTATTTATAAATTATTTTTCATTTATTACATGTGATAAAAGATATTTACGACTTACCAATAACATCTCCATTCTACTCAGATTGGACTTTAAACTGGTGATGGCCTCTTGCAATGGTTTCACTGAAAATGACTGTCGTTGTGATGAGGTTTCTGTAAGACATTTTTACAAATAAATAAAATTACTCAGATAAGTAAAACACAGCTAAAATATGTATTTAGTGGGATTGGGTATTTGTTGAGCTACACGCTTCGAGTTACGTGCTTTTCGAGTTACCCGCTCGACCACACCCAAATTTGATGTTGTCATGCAGTGTGCACAAATCGATGTCAACAGCTAGAATATTTGCTTAAATAGTTTGATAGGATTTGCAGGCTTCTCTCATAAGTTTGAAGCAAAAGAAAAACATTTTAAGGCAAATTTCAAAAGTTTGACTGTTATTTATTCATTAGAGCATAACTCAAACTATGAAAGATCTCTTCCTGCAGTTGAGTTATGTGCCTATCGTGTAACTCAAACTCACACAACTTTCTTAATGACATCGAGATACGTGCACTGTGTGACAACGTCAAATTTAGGCATGGTCGAGTGTGTAATTCGAAAAGTGCATAACTTGAAGCGCATAACTCAAAGTGCGTAACTCAATGAATACACAATGAATACACAATGAATACACAAATGAAAAACATCTGCTCATGCTCTAAGTCAAAAATATGTAAATAGGACTTTCAATTATGCCTGATGGATTGGACTTCACAAAATACCAAAACTTAGGTGTTCATACTTGAAACTTAAGGCTAATTCTTTTATATTGTTTGTTAATTTCGTATCTTGGTCTCGCAAATGTGTTTGTATACTCAGAGAAAACAAACATTTGTTTTCTCACTCGAACTCTTCCAAATTCATTGAAAACATTCTGAAATACACACATGCACAAACGTTTTTCATTAGTGTCATATTTTGTAAGATCGGTTTTTAAGTACAATCCCTACCATAAATTCAAAATTGATTGTGTAGTCCCAGAAAATATCCATACGGAGGAAATTGAAAATTCTGGAGGCAAGGGATCAGAAAAATATTACAGAGTTTGTATGGAAGAAAATTGGAAGCTGCTGGAGGTTGGGGGGTCCATTTACAAATTCCCTCTGTGGTGGGGGTATGGATATTTTCTTGTAAGTACACAATCATGAAAAGGACAAATTTATATATATGTCTATGTAAAGTATAGAGGTTTTTAACTCCTAGAGTACAAACACTAAAAGTGTGCAACACTTTGCACTATTTAGTAGTAAGTAGTGCTAATTAAACAATAGAAAACAATAGGATTATCATAATTTAGCAGTATTTGGTGGTATTTATGTTACACACCTATAGTGTTTGTACTCTAAGATAGTAAAATAAATAAATAATAAAATAATAAAATTAGAAAGGTTAGTAGTTCCTATTTCCATCCCCCCTGGTGTATAAGACTATGCTACGATAACATATTGAATATTTTTTGTTTCACAGGTTAAGTAAAATCACTCAAACGCTTAGTTTTGTTTTTAAATTCAATGACCATCCCAACAGGAAGGCAAAGAATGCAAATTTTTTTGTCCTATTTTTCCATTGTTATTTCCAGTACTAAAAGTATGATCACTATTTATACTCATTATATATCGTATTCTCACTTTGTTCAAAGGAATGCTTTATATTTTATATACTTATTTACATTAATCTCCAACCAATTGTATAATAAATTCTAAAGCATGCTTTATGATAAGGCATTGTCGTACAATAGAAATGACAACAATGCGCCCAAACTGAATAGCTCTAGCAATTTGATACTTCTTGGGTTTAAATACACTTCCTATCATGCAGTCTCGAATATATTCTGTGCCAATCAAACCACGAGTAGTACAATCCTTCTCAGGGTGGTATTGACAAATTTTCGATTTTTTTCATCTGAAAGTGGTAGAGGCAGCTAGTATTTCCACCACGAAGCAGTGGCGTCAGTAAAGCACTCATGCATCTCAAGTTCATTCATTCTAGACGGATTTCTAGAAATGGAGAATGTTGCTAGAATTACGTAAATCGACAAGCATTTTGGTTCCATCAACAAAGCATGCTAGACTCGCACTTAACTTCCCTTGAAGACATTTTTTCCATTGAAAGGAAATGTCAACGCTGACAGTATATTAAACTATTGTGCTAAAGACTAATTCCTTTTCATCCTTCTCTATAATTTATTTCTTGTGATTATTTGTACAGTAGTCTATGGGGTACAATATTAATTATTTGAAATACATTTCTTATGAAAACTATATAAAAATCTGATATTTTTGATTAAAATTTAGGTGTGTCGCTTTCAAGCCTTGCCAACACCCACAACCAGATTTTTAAAAATTATATAAGCTTACTACTTCTCTTTACTAATAAATATTTGATAATTTGAAAATCAAAAGACATCAGCCGAATTTTATTTAAAAATCGACACCCTAGGTAATGTTTCACTTCACTGGCGTTTCCATACGATTGAAATGAATGAGAAGCAGATAGATATACAGTAATATATCCGAGTAGTGGTACCTTTATATTCGATCTGAAATGTCTTGAAAGAAACGGGAAGTTGTAAGCCTAAAACAAACATGGTGTGCTTCCAAAACCGCGTGGTCTTACCTTTGCTGTCTGTTGTACCGTTCCCACAATGGCATTTCGGTCCAACCATACCAGCAATCATCAATATAACTAACACAGTCGCAGTCAACGATAGCAATAAAACAAGATATAATATAACTCGATGGCACAAAGGTTCTCGTCGGGGATATGTGTAGCCCGTGTCGGAGTCGTCTGACGATCGAGACATAGACCGTACTCCACGTTTGACTTTGTTCGAAGATTGTAATGGTATAGACATTTCGTATAAGTCATTCGTCTTTTTCCTTGGTCCAACATGTTCCCTAGTTAGTGATTGTTGTGCCAAGCGAGCGGGATCCTCATAGTGATGATTATTTGAAGTGTCTTGGTTTTCTTCGTTAGTATACATCGGCGTTAGTAGCCTTTGACTGGATCTACTACTCGGATTTGGCACGAACTGTACTTCAGGTCTATTGATCCCATAGGAGAAACATTCTTGTTCGATAATAGCCGAATCTCGATTCATTTTCCTCAGATCAAACAGCGATTTGTTTTCGTACTCGCGTCTTTTCAATAATACTACAGATCGTGCCACCAGTCAAGAGTTCAGTAGTTTTACACCAGACGTCGCGCGAAAATCCAGGTAATGTGATTGGATGCTGAGTGTGTTACGATAACCGTCAATAGATCGTTTTCACGCACGTGACCAAATCACTTGACAACCGTTGCTAGCCGCCATATTGGTGTACCAAAAGTGTAAACAAACCAAGAGCGTCTTGAGTGTGAAGATGGTTTTATGTATGATTGTTGGCTGCGCATCGAAAAGTGGAAGAGATAAAGGAGTTTATTTTGCAAGAGTACCTTCTATCGTTACTAGTCAAGGGGAAGAAGCTAAATATTTGTCAGAAGAAAGGCGATCGAGGTGGATCACAGCTATAAGCCGAGATGATCTGACGGAGGCGATTATCGAGAATGATCGAGTATGTGGCAAACACTTCGTAAGTGGAAGGGCTGCGAAACCTTGGGATAAATACAACATAGACTGGGTTCCAACTCTTCAATTGGGACACAAGAAAAAGCAGCGTTCAAATCTGGAAACAGCGGCAAAGAGAAGCGAGAGAGCGAGAAATCGCGAGCAAAAGAGGTCTTTGCCGTTTGACACTGAACACACTAGTGACGAAGAGCTGTTGGCAAAGCGAAAGAAACTGAATGAACCAGGTACTGAAGTTTTGAATATTGACTTCTGTACACCAGAAGAAGATGATTCAGAACAAAAGGATGCCGCCACTCAGACAGAGGAAGCAAAAATCTCCCAAGCAGGTACACAAACCGATGAGTTTGAATATCTTTTCGAGTCTCTTAAGCTGGACGATAATAAGCCATTTGACTGTTATGACTTTGAAAATAATGATGACAAAGTCTCCTTCTACACTGGATTACCCTCTTTTGATATATTAAACACAGTTTTTAAACACGTTTCACCACACGTAAGCCGAAGGACTCAAAGCCTGACACAGTTTCAAGAATTTGCCATGACACTGATGAAACTCAAACTTAACATGCCATTTCAAGATCTAAGCTATCGATTTTCGGTGTCTTTATCTACAGTCTCAAGAATTTTTTCTTCCTGGATGGTAGCTTTGGATATAAGATTACAACCATTAATCCACTGGCCAGAAAGGGAAGATTTGCACCGTACCATGCCCCAAAGTTTTCACTTTTCCTTTGGTAACAAAACCACTGTTATCATTGACTGTTTTGAGGTCTTTATTAACAGACCTTCAAACCTTTATGCCCGTGCACAAACTTTTTCTTCTTATAAGCACCACAATACAGTGAAAATACTCATTGGCATTTCACCACAAGGAAGTATCTCCTTTGTTTCAAAAGCCTGGGGAGGAAGAACTTCTGACAAGTTCCTGACAGAGAACTGTGGTTTAATGAAGATGCTAGTACCTGGAGATCTAGTCCTTGCAGACAGAGGCTTCACTATTCAAGAAAGCCTAATGTTTCACCGTGCACAGCTTGCCATCCCTGCGTTCACCAGGGGAAAAGACCAACTTGATCCTGTTGATGTGGAGCAAACACGTGGCATTGCTAATGTACGTATTCATGTGGAGAGAGTCATTGGACTTCTTCGGCGAAAGTACACAATATTTTCTGGCATTCTACCCATAGATTTCCTTCAGTGCAACCCTAATGATTCCAACGAAGATTCAAAACCAATGATTGACCGTATAATTAATGTATGTGCTGCTCTTGTAAACTTGTGCCCTGGAATAGTTGCATTTGATTGATTAAAACCAGAGAAATACATTGTGAGCCATTGTTCTTAGACAATGTAACATGTTTTGAATGAGAATTGGGGCTCACAATCATTTCTCTGTAAATTAATGCAGCAAATGTTACTATTACCCCTGATGCATTACTACACATAATACTTTTTAAAATGTTAACATACAGCGTGTTTCAGTTGAGTATGGAGGGCTGAGTTTTATTGAAAATTTTATCAATATGTTTTCGTGGGATAAAACTAATGTGGTCAAGCTAAGGCGGATCACTGAAGTTGTGATGGAAATGTGAAATACATGTAGGCATGGGAAAGTTTGAATTAGGCATGCACACTTTCATCGCAACTCCAACACAATCTATCTTTAGAAATCTTTGTATATGATTAAGTATCATGACATGTACATATGCTTTTTTGAAATTTTCTAATAGCATGAACACTAACTTTTTTAGGTCATTGTATTTCATAATTAACTCTTATAGTTAAACCTTTAGAGATAAATGTCTCATGAAATTAAAGAAATAGGCAATAATTTTTATTCCAAAATAAATGCCTCAAGAAGTTCAAGTGGTAGGGAAAAGTGTCAAATGACCAGCTTTAAGACAACTCGGCAAATGTGGCCGCATCCTTGGAATGATGAACTTCACAACTGGAGTTTTACCATAGGCTAGGCATGTGGCATATGCAATGGCAAACACACCACAATCACTCCCATTTTGCTGTTGTTGCACAGGTATATGAGTGATATTCTTGAAATTTGGACCAAGCAAATTCTTCGTGAGCTCGATTATCTCTTGCGAAATTGGTGATGTCATGCTGTCTAACAGGTTAACATACCCAGGAAGACAGCCAATAGATGTTAAGCATGCCCAGTGATTGTTATTCAAATGCACTATCTGAATGAAATCACCAGTAACAACACTGAACTGTCTGACAGGACCAAGGGTTGGTCTTTGGAAACCACTTACATTGCTGTTGACTTTCATAAGCAGTACATGTGCTTCTTGGATCACAGAACAGTCTAACCATCCTGTTGGAGATGCAATAAGGTCAAACTCTGACTGTGTAAGCTTTCCAAGTGGCTTTTGTTTGTCACTGACACTGCTGTTGGTTCCTTGGATTTGTTTGACAAACTTGACACTTCCACTTCCTTTTTTCTTATTAGATTGTGCTTGATTCTTTTTACAATCTGGGCATAACCATGTGGAATTAGCATTGTTTGGCATACGTTTAAGGCTTAAACAGGCCAAGTGAAAAAATGTTCCATTTTTGCACACAGGGTTATGGCACTCAATAAGCTTATCTGTATTCTTTGCCTTGCTCTTGCATATACAGATATCATCCAGGGCCAAGGCTTTAGAAGATGCTATTTTTTTCTTGCTTGATTGGGACTTGCCTTTAGAGTTTTTGAATTCAGGTAACAATCTGCAATTTGGGCAGTACCATGTTTTGGGTGTGGTTGTCAGTCCCAAGCATGAAAGATGAAATGTACTGATTGGGCACATGGGGTTGGCACAACAGACACATGATCTATCTTGGGCAGTTCTACAAAAGCAAATAGCCCCACTTGCTGTTGGCTCACTTCTTTTTGAAGTATGCCTTCTAGTGGACCATTTTCCAAGCACTTCAGGTAAGACACAGGTTCTCCAAAAAGTGGTGAGCTTTGGCAATGCAATTTCCCAGTGTTCTTTGTCTGGGAATATTCTCGGCTGGACAAGTGTCGTACTCCCATCATCTCCAAATGCACATACAACAAAGTCACAGTAATCTTTGTGTAAAGTAAACAGCTGCTGCTGGACTTGATAGTAATACTGGTGATCATGCTTAAGGGTAAACATTTCATTGTTATCTTTTAGTAGACAACATGATGACTTTGATAGATAGCTATTAAAGTCACAGTCCTCAATGCAAAAAGGGCATTTCACCTCCCCACATCCTTCTCCACAACAGTCGCAAGAACATAAGAAGTCAGGTGTCGCATGTATATATGGATAAGCTTCATTGATAAACAGACCACACTTCTGAACCTTGAAATTGGTGTGCTTCCCTTTCATTATTTGTTCATAGGCCTTGATAGCATCTTCCTCATGTTTACAACCATGAACAGTGGCTTTAGTGGTAAACTTGGCTAGCTCTGGGTAACAAATTGATTGTATTAGAGACAGGGAGGGCAAAGCAGGATCTGAGTGGCATGCAGCCTTACTTTGAGAAGCTCCAATTCTTCCAGCTCTGTGTTTGAAAAAGTTATGTCCTTTTGACTGTTTTAAGGTATCTCTCTCAATTTGTTCTATGTGATTTTTTGAAATTTCAATCTTTATGCCTTGACAGACCTTTATAAGCTCTGGATATGATAGATCTAAGTATTCCTTTTTACAAAGATCATTTACTGTTGGAACAGATCTGCTTTTCAGCACAAAGCTACTTGAGTATGGAGAAATCAAGCTTAGAACCACGGCCTTGTTTTGACTCTTGTTGATTTCCGCGTAGAAAGCATCCATTTCCGGTTCTGTAGGAGCTTTGCATTCTTTTGAAGAAGACTTTAATGTTCCTAAAACTTGTGTTGACTTGCTTTGACTGGGAATATCGTTATGATAATCGATTTTTTTCTCTAAGTCCGTCTTCATTTTTCGTGCAGAAGTAAAATTGATATCTCGTACTCTAGCATAATCAACTTGTTTCACGTAGGTTGGCAAAATCCACGTGCACTTTACTTGGGTACAGGATAACTTGCCGTTTATTTTCGTCCAGGCTTCTAGGTAAAATAGTACGCTAGCTACGTGAGAACACGACTCACCAAGACCAGCTTTACAACCTAAACAGTGACAAGAAATTATGTTCCCCTGTTTTTCTGTGATTATCCATACTGGGATCAGAGCATCGTTCATTCGCTGAGAATGTCTCACCTTCGCGACAACAACAAACTTGTCAGAAATGATGTGGCCTTCTACGCTTGCAATAAATCCGGAGACCATCTGATTATAAGCTTCCAGACTACGAAAAGCTTTAAACTGTTGGTTTGTGTAGAAACTTGTTTCTAGGACGAGATAAAATAGCAGATCTGTAGATTCTACTGGAGGTAAACAGTCCGGCTCAAAAAGGTTGCTGTCAACTAACACGGGGTCGATTCCAATCGACGAAATTTTATCAAGATAACGCCGTTTCACTCGAGTTTCCAGCTTCTTGGCATACTCAGATAGAGGTATTGAAGATAAATTTTCGCCAAACTCTTTTTTTTCCTTATCGCCGGCAACATATTCCATATTATTCAGAGCACTTCGCTAGTCATGGCATGATTGTTACACACATGTTTTTGCATAGTCACGCTATCGAGGTACACCAATATGGCGACCGGAAATTGATGACGACACGTGAAAACGATCTATGAGAGCAAGGTAGGCAAGGAAACAAAAACAAACAATCAAAAGACAAAAGACAAAAGAAAAGGTTAGTTGAAAATAAAGCGTTCATTAATCCCGTTGGGACTAAGCGCATTTCTTTGGTCTTGCGACAATCATTGTTGCCGTTAAGCAAAGGTGCAAATTTGGTTTCTTTTCAATAAAACCAAGTCGCGCGACTTGTAGACCACTTGTAATGAATTACAAAACCGCCTGCTTTGACGAACAGTAAGACACGTTAGTCACAAGCTTCAAGTCCCGCCTGGTGTTACAATTCGGGTCTTGTCAAGCAGGTAGGTGACAAACTACAGCAAGCACTTGTATTCTTTTTCATTATATTTTTGATCCTTCTTCGCTACTGTGTCAGATTAGTGACTTCGATATATACTTATTTCAACAAAGTTAGTCACCAAAAACCTAGAAAGCTAAGATCACTGAGGATCATGGGAGACAATTCATTTCAAACAAGTAAAGCTTAAGAGTGACTGTCGGTAACGATCAAGCAAAATTCAAAATCCGTGGCAAACTTCGAAAAATCGATTTCGCTCATACTTTCAAGTTAGTTAGGGTAATGTATCCTAAGAATCGCTGTATAGTTGGTTTGATCAAATAACGCTTTATTATGGAGAAAAATGGAATTTTTCAAACACTCCCGAAAACGCCGTTCGCGACAGTAAATTTTGACTTAAATTTCGCGGCTGCTGGACAAAAAATAAGCAATACTGGGAATTAAAACAACCCATATTCTTGAAGAACAATCTATTGAGTACGATATGCGTGACTTTGGGATCAATTGTACAATTTTAAGATAACAAAATAATTTTATTCGCTAGACGTGTGTTTAGAGTATCAAAAAATAGGTCTTACAAAAATATTCATTCTGAATATGCTTAACCTCTCAGTCGCGTGAAACTTCGCTGGTTGATTATTCAGATGTTGGTCTTTCTAGTGATGTAAAGAAATCTTTGGGCAAATGATTGTGTGTCACGCAGTATGTCTTCAAACTTTGGTCAAATTACTCATTTCTGACCTCTGGCCGCTTTCTATAACAGACAAGATACTAGTGTTTATAAGTAAAATATAAACTCAAAAACAAGCCTAAAACACTTTTATAGCCTTAGATAATGTAGCTGTTTAAGAATTCTTACCTGGCAAACTCTGAAACCTGGATTTTTATGAATGGTTTTAGACACAACATCGATCTGGTTTCTTTCATTACCGACTCGAACTTGTCAACGGCCGAGTGCCACAGGGAGCCCAACCTTTCTTGTTGTGGTGCAAAACACAGGAAACCCAGATTGATTAAAAAATCGTTTTAATTTGTTTTAATGATGATGCAAACACACACAATAAAAAATTTCACAACTATTCCAGTAAAACTTACTGAATTACATGATAATCTATAATATGAATGACTAATAAAGTGGGGAAAAACCTGCAGTAGAACCTTACTAATCAGTGGTAACAGTTCTAAATTGATTCTAAAGAAGTTGAACCGTATACACTACATGCAATTTTTCTGCTCGGCATGTCATCATAAATGATCACCGGCCTCTAAGGTTCATAATTAGTACCGAACAAATGTATGTGACATAGGCACCCACGACTGATTCGTCAAAAGAGGAATGTCAAAACCTAACCCTCGTGCACGTGTTCACAAAAGCAACCAGGATAGCTTGTTTGTGATAGCAGTTATAGTTGACGTCATTCTCCAGTTGAGACGTGCAATGCCAGACCTGAAATCCGCCAGCTTTAGACAAGATAACGCTGCCTGTTATCACAGCTCCGTAACCATACTTGGAGTTCAAAACCTCGCCAGGAAGCACAAAGTGAACGTCGCATGGATTTTTCAGGTCCTCAAGGAGGCAAAAGTCCTTGCGATCGCAAAGCTGCTGTACTGAAGAATCACATGCACACTTATCTAAACTCTGGAAATGACATCACGAGCGCAGTACAGATGAAAACCGCTATGGAATCACATGGTGGCGTACGTGGTCTAAGTGTAGCACTGTGTGGTTTATAGATTCCCGGGACATATCCCACAGAGAAATGGGAAGGCGTAAGCCTTGACAATGATGTTATCTTCAAAAAGCGTAACATTGTGGTTTGGAGAGCATACGGCGTTGGAAAAGGAAAAAAGATACCCAACACGAAATTTGAAACAACGAAGACATCGTCAGCTCTAGCCTTACCCACCCTTAGGAAGATGGAGTATTCTGATGACCAGGTTCCAGATTTCTGCGATGTCATACCTAGACAAAGTAGGACATATAAACCAAAGACCACTACAGATTCCCGCAAGGAAAACAGCGATACCGATGATGACACGCTGTTCACCTGTTCCGAAGAAGGATGCGTAAAAACTTTCCAAAGATTTTCATGTTCTGCATCTACTCCAATAAAATCGTGGGTGCCTCTGTCACATACATTTGTTCGGTACTAATTATGAACCTTAGAGGTCGGTGATCATTTATGATGACATGCCGAGCAGAAAAATTGCATGTAGTGTATACGGTTCAACTTCTTTAGAATCAATTTAGAACTGTTACCACTGATTAGTAAGGTTCTACTGCAGGTTTTCCCCACTTTATTAGTCATTCATATTATAGATTATCATGTGATTCAGTAAGTTTTACTGGAATAGTTGTGAAATTTTTTATTGTGTGTGTTTGCATCATCATTAAAACAAATTAAAACGATTTTTTAATCAATCTGGGTTTCCTGTGTTTTGCACCACAACAAGAAAGGTTGGGCTCCCTGTGGCACTCGGCCGTTGACAAGTTCGAGTCGGTAATGAAAGAAACCAGATCGATGTTGTGTCTAAAACCATTCATAAAAATCCAGGTTTCAGAGTTTGCCAGGTAAGAATTCTTAAACAGCTACATTATCTAAGGCTATAAAAGTGTTTTAGGCTTGTTTTTGAGTTTATATTTTACTTATAAACACTAGTATCTTGTCTGTTATAGAAAGCGGCCAGAGGTCAGAAATGAGTAATTTGACCAAAGTTTGAAGACATACTGCGTGACACACAATCATTTGCCCAAAGATTTCTTTACATCACTAGAAAGACCAACATCTGAATAATCAACCAGCGAAGTTTCACGCGACTGAGAGGTTAAGCATATTCAGAATGAATATTTTTGTAAGACCTATTTTTTGATACTCTAAACACACGTCTAGCGAATAAAATTATTTTGTTATCTTAAAATTGTACAATTGATCCCAAAGTCACGCATATCGTACTCAATAGATTGTTCTTCAAGAATATGGGTTGTTTTAATTCCCAGTATTGCTTATTTTTTGTCCAGCAGCCGCGAAATTTAAGTCAAAATTTACTGTCGCGAACGGCGTTTTCGGGAGTGTTTGAAAAATTCCATTTTTCTCCATAATAAAGCGTTATTTGATCAAACCAACTATACAGCGATTCTTAGGATACATTACCCTAACTAACTTGAAAGTATGAGCGAAATCGATTTTTCGAAGTTTGCCACGTTTTGCTCGATGGTTACAGACAGTCACTCTTAAATAAGATGTTCAAGTCCATCAACAGTTATCAAATCGGTTGAAACATGTAAAATGTATCTACCCCATAATCCTTGTCGGCCTCAGCTTTATAGCTTTTCAGGTGACTAACTTTATTGTAATAAGTATATACTTCGTCTCAAGTATTCAATTATACGGAACCTTGATTTTTTCGAGAGTCTCAATCTCCCGCGGCTACAGGTTGTTGTCAGTGTTCATGAGAATGCGCTCCACGCGGCCGTCTTGCCGAAAGATAAGCTAAAATAGCTGTAAACGTCCATCAACACTTTAGAAAACTAATAGCCATCTGTCCATTTCAACCTTTTTTCTTTTTGCTTGTTTCCGGCTTTCATTTTTATTTTTAACAAAAATCCAAAATAAATTAGTTTAATTGACGTCTAAGAGGTTACGCTTCCTCACCCCTTCAGCTGAAACTTTACCAGGGAAGCAGGCTTTTAGAACGTCGCCTAAAAGTTAGTGCAGCTTTATACTTTTGATAAAAGTCTTATCTCACTTATCTCTAAAATCTCAGTTAACTATCCAACATATAATAGCACCACTTTCCATACTGACTGGTCAATTAAACAAAAAGCATTAAACCGAGATTTCAAGGTTTAAATGCGAATATCCCTTTAAAACTATCTTACATTCTAAACGTAGTTCTTTGTGTTTGACTATTCTTCATGTTTTAAATAACCTACCAATACAGCAGCTTTTATCCCTCCCCCCTGTGGGGAAATCGTTTTTAGTCATGATCACCTTAAGGGGTTAGGGGTGAGAGCGCAGTACACAGTCTAGTATGGCCAATATATACAATTGGCCAAGAAATTAGTAGTTAACTGAAAATCGGCTACCTCCATTCACACCCCAAAGCTATATTGCCGCTATTCTTGGCAAAATTGCAGGGTAGAAGGGTAGACTGTTTTTATCTAGCTACGATGTTCCTATTTTCAATCCCTGCCTCTCCCTTGAGAATTTGTTTTCCTATATATATGTATGTACCCCTTTAAAACATAGGCTTATGTGTTTGAATCCATGGTTCCACTCCCCCTAGTTACCGTTCAGCTCTATCCCACAAGCTCAACA
This sequence comes from Actinia tenebrosa, assembly GCF_029948245.1. NCBI lineage: Eukaryota > Metazoa > Cnidaria > Anthozoa > Actiniaria > Actiniidae > Actinia > Actinia tenebrosa. The sequence continues at coordinate 6,670,668 of NW_028292585.1, forward strand.
AATGGGACAAATCCACTTGGACGAAATGTTTTGCCCATTTAAGACCACGTGTCACTCCCTTGAGAATAAGATTCTTTGTTTGAGGTGTATCCATATTCGTGCTTAACCGTCAAACAAAGAAATAATACTCTAGGGAATGACACGTGGTCTGAAATGGGAAAACAGTGGAGAAGCCGTGTATTATCTACAATATTTCATAGAAATTTAAACCATGATAGCGAAAAATTGATCATAAATTGTTTCTATTGGTTATTGCCCTGTTGCAAGAAAATTGCCTCAAATCCTTGTCGTACTTCTTAAAACAGATACTGCGTAGTTTTTTGTGGGACAAGATTTTAATTCCACTGGGAAAACTGCTGGAACGGTAATTGGTTCGCTGTTGTCTGAGGGGAAACCATGAATTGGCAGAGTCTGATAATGCCGCTGACCTAAAGTTCTGTTGTCTACTCATTTGAATATGAGATTTTTCAGTATTATATGACGTTAGGGGAAAAATGATAAATTTTGGTAGGATTTGGGTGACGGGGAGTGGGGGGGGGAGTGATGAAAGATGCAGAAAAAGAAAGGTTTACTCGGATGAATAAAGTCGTATACTAACCTTTGGTCTGCGCCTGGTCATTGGTCTCTCTTAAATGTCCTGTCATTACCATAATAAGAAGAAAGAAGCATAGAAGACAAAGTATTGCAATCACAAACAAGCACAGTTTGATCATTCGATTTTCTCGCAGACAGCCACACCTAGAGCCTTCATCAGTACTTTGACTTGGTGTTCTTTGCTTTTTCTGTAAAGAAGGCTCGTATAGATTGTTAGTCTTATGCCTTGCCATCGAATGTCTTGGAACATTATCCAGTTCAGAAACGGCTTGATAGATTTCCCCCGATGGGGCATAGTCCTTTGGTTTCTTAGGGCTAGGTAGATAAGCATATTGATGACCTGGGTTCTCGCTGACTTCTTCATATCTTTGATTTAATAATCCCCTATTAGTGATTCCCGATGGATCAACTTCGGCCTCCGCTTCATCTACCGCGTATGGATTCACAATTCTACTCCCGTGAGCGTCGTTTTTTCGACCCACTATAATTAATGGTCGAGGAAGGCTTGGTACTATATGACTATAATCCGACAAATCTTGATGGACAACATTTCCATCGACTGGTGTCTCATATGCCATATTCTGATCGTACTTCAATCGCGAATTGTTCGGCTTGTTTTTGCCTTGATCATCTTGCTCAACTATATCTTGCATGTCAATTTCATCATGAGCTGGATTATCAAAACCAGAGTCGATAGCGTATGGATTCAGCGAATGGTTATCCTTTGAGGTCCGTCTATTAAATAAAGACATGACTGACTGTATTACTCGACAAGAGGAATAATTTCGCTACTAGACCAACTTGATCCCGAAACTAATTTGAATTTGCATTTGACTCGTACTAGCATTCATGTTATCCTACGATTGACTGACCATGCAAGACAGGCTATTATACCTAGAATACTTTAGCTTGAAATAGCACTACGTCAGTCAATGGGCGGTCATGCTAGTATTCATGTGTGTATTGGCCCTTTTGGACTTATTAGATATTATCATTAGTTACCAACCATGATCACCCTGCACAAATCATATAAGTCATTAAATGAAAACAAAATCAAGTTAAAGAAAACAATGCATAATTCTCGAGAGGAATTAACAGCCCAAGAGATTAAGAAATGCAAAGAAAGTAAAGCCCAAAAGTGCCGCGAAACATGCATGTTTTGCCTCGTTCTTGAAAACGCGTAGGAACTGAGCATGATAATTCCGCTTTAGGGTCATTAGGGTCACACACGTAATTCCGCTTTAGGGTCACACTGACCCTTTCAAGGCAAGTTTCAGTACAAAACCAATTACATATTTATAAATTTCAAAGACTTAGGGAAACAATAAGAAGTTTTTTCTTCTGAGATATCCATATGCATGGCTACCGTCTCCACTACAGCTAATGATCAGAATCTAAATCAAAAAGTAGTGGAAATGCATAAACGACGTGACACTCGAAAGCAGATGAAAGTCGTATGACATCATCCGATAATGGAATATTTGCATTACACAAGTTTGCACACCTTTATTACATCATGAACAAGGTAAATACTGATACAATCGCAGTCTTGACCTTTGACGAAGGTCTTGTAAATACCATATTTCCTCTTCTTATGTGTACCTTGTAATAGGATCACATCTTGCAAATTTGTGAAGGACGACCCCGACTAGGAGCTTATTAGGGGGGGGCAGCGCTTAGCGCTTATTAGAGGCTTTTAGAGGCTGGAGCATTGTTTAATTTTTGGCGCCTCAGACTTGGGGTTATTAAAAGGAGGGGTCAAGTCTTTGGAGGCTGGGGACTTAATAGAGGCAATACGGTATATTTTTATTCAAATTTATTATACGCTGTTTAGATACCATTAGTTGTTATCCTTGTACGTATTGTCGTTACGCCATTGCATTTTATGCTAGTCGTTTTATACTACTAGTTGTATGTCCTAGTCAGCACTATAAACGGAAGCAACTTTCTACGTGCCCTCTCTGGCTGAATTGTTTTTTGTTTTTTCTCTAAAGGACCATGTAAATTACTAATATATTACAAATAGGGAATTGTGTTCATCAGTTGTAAGCAAAGCTAACTTTACTTGACATGTCATACGACTAATCAACAATATTATGGGACGAGAGGGAGGGGTAAAGTTATTATTTTGGGAACCTCAGTTGGAGAAGAGAGTGCTCCGTTCCCAGATCTAGACCTTCTTTTCCTTGACCACGGTTGCTTTTCATTCCTCATCATCAGTGTCAAGCACTTGCTCTTTTATCTTCATCATCACTGGAAACAGCAGTCTCGAGCTCTGCCTTTGTCAACTCTTTTATCTTCTCTTCATAAATTGCCAAGGATTTATCATCTGTAATACCTCTTTCTTTTGTGTCTTTCCAGAGTTTTTCCAGTTGTTCAAGAGTCTTACAACGTCGAAGATTACTGCCAAGAAATATACGGTCCATGAATTCTTTGGAAAGTATTTTGCATCCATCGACCTGGCATAGGTTGCCTGCACTTGAGATTAAATTATCGGAGAAAAACGAAATCCCAGATTCCTTGGTTAGAGTGTTTATAGGAACCTCGAATTCATGCAGTTGACGATCGTCGCTGATTGGTTGATTAGGGACGACGAAGGCGCCAAGAAGAGGAGGACTGTCTTTTCTGTCTGCTAAAATGACCTTGAATAAGTGGGTTGGTACAGCAACTTCGCTATCACCGATCACCTAAGAACAAGGCATATGTCGCTGAGCTTTCCCCCTTCAATTTAAGTAAGAGAGGCGGGCAAAGAAGGAAAAGCATTGAAGAGCAGAGACGGGACAAAGGGAAAGGAGAAGAGAAAGAGGGAGGAGAGGCAGGAGGCGAGGATAGGAAAGAAGAAAATACTGAAGAGAGATATAGAAGGGAAAGGATTCTTAAAACAAATTTATACTGAGCTCTTACCTCATATTTCACTACTTTGCTACCATTTTCCAAGTCGAAAGATGGTAGAAATAGAGGTCCTGATAGAACATACACATCAGAATAGCGCTTCGTAAGGCCTCGACAGTAACTTTCGAGTCGAAACCAAAATTTAACGTTATTGTTGGAGTTTTGAGGTACAATATTAGACAAGAGAAATGATTCATTCATGGCATCTTGACTGTACTTGTTGTCAGCTGCAATGTAAAAAAATACAATACTTTTGCAGTGAATTACGTAGCAAAAGACCTATAAGCCTTTCCAGAGTTGTAGAAATGAGTTGCATTATGCATACTGCTATTTTGGTGGACGCTTCATCAGTCGCATGGGCGGATCCAGGGGAGGGGGGCAGGAGGTGCGAACCCTTCCTCGTTCCACTTTGTGCCCCTACTTCGAAGATAACCAGTACTGTTTTTTCCCTTTAATTCTAAGGGGTGCACCCTTCCCTGGGTTAACTTTGTGCACAGCACCCCTCCCTGGATACATACATACATACATACATACATATTTTATTGTACCAAAAAGTAAAATAGAACTAATACAATGTGTATATAACGAATTATAAGGTACAGGCTATCTGCAATAACCATGAGGCTAACCTAGGCAGACAGCTTGACATGAAAAATAATTGCAAATTTGGTACAGGAAGAGAATGAGTAAAATTATATAGTGCAAGAAAAAAAGAAAAAGAAATTACTTTAAAAAAAAAAACTAAATATAAGTTAGTAATCAATACTGACAAATACAATAAGAAAAAAAAAACAAAAAAGAAAATTAGACAAATAGGAAATGGATCAGTTCATTTTAGATTGTTACAATAAATAGAAAAAAGAAAATTTTTAGTAATTAACAAAATTTTGATCTATTAAGATTATCATTTCATAAGTTGGTATAGATATAAACACTCAAATTCTTCTAACTTTGAGACTTTCGCTTTAAGTTCGCGAAGGTCGCTAATTATTGGGCTTAATTTCTCATCAAGTAACTTAGAAAATGTGTTTATAGATTCTTGATCCATCAGAAAAGTAATTAAACAAAAAAAAGCTAAAGAAAATATCAAATTTAGAAAACCAAAACACTAAATTTGAAGAGCGCGGGAATCGACATCCTCCTTCCTCGACCGCTGACCAGTGATAAAATCCTGGATCCGCCCCTGAGTCGGTTGACATTTTATGCATCAAGAATCGAAAGTAATTTGAAAATTGATGCTTCACTATGAGCAAGTGAAAAAGACGCTATACAAGTCAGTATTATAAAGAAGATGATTAAGCGCGTCCTTCAATTCCGTAAAGGCTAAGTATCAGTCATGCAATGAATAACGACTTACTCCAGCCTGCACTAAACGAAAGGGGTACCAATTTCAATAATTTCTCACACTCTCTTTCATTCGTTCGATTTCCCCTTTCTTCCAATACCCTACCCCTTCCCTCTTCCTCACCAGCTGGCGCCATGTGTCCTCTATTCCATCCACTTCTCAGATAGTCTTTATTATGAGCTTGAAACACAGCTGGAAGACTCAGATCCTCAGTAAAGTTCGCCTGATCTCGATCAGCTGTTCCCTTCAGCTTATCTCGTGTCAGATGCTCAGCTACCCAAATCGGGATCTTTTTGGCTTGATCATAACAAACCCAGTGATTTAGGTACTTGAGTAACATCACCGGACTATGTGGCGCTCCGTATTTACAAAATTCGTTCGCAGGCGAAGAATCGACCAAATCTCTTTCCTCATTCAAATCAATCGTACGAAACGCCTTCCCTGATTTCAAGTTCTCGTTTTTCTCGATAATTTTCTCGATTTCCTCCTGATTTCCTGAGCTGTCATCTTTAGTCTTCCCTGTCGTCTCGTAGTATATTTTCGTCAACCCAGCGCCTACTAAGACACCCACAAAAACGTTTTTTAAACCTGGAAACTTTGCACGAATCGCTTTTAATGTTGCCATCTTGGATCAGAAACGTCGAGAGAGAATGGGAACTAAATTACCGCTGATCCATTTGCGCGCGTTTTTTTATAATTTTCAAAGAAGGAAGTTTTGTGTTTGTTGTTGTGATTTTAATCCCAATTTTCTCCCCTTCTCGCTACCCTGGGGTTAAGATAAGCTAGGTTTTTAGTAGTGGAATGGTTGATCTAGATGATTCAGTTACGAATAATCGAAAAACTGTTCATAGTGAGTGTAGATTTTCTACTTAACCTCGTTCAAATCACTGCTTGTCAAGTGACGCTTTGCAGTGTATGACTTGGTATAAAACTAAACAGTTTTTCCCTTTTTCTATTGCAGATAAAGCATCAGAAAGCCTTGATTATCTGCGTTATGCACTTGATTCACCGGTGAGCTCGCCAACAAACGACGACAGCTACTCTAAAGCAGGTAGATAAAACATTAATGCGAACAAATCTACAAGCTACATTTAATGATTTTAAAACGATCTTATTTTGTATTTTAGTTTCTCGCCTTAAACATCTTCTTCACAGATACAACCATTATCAGGTAAAATATTTGTATTCTGCTTTAATTTTTATTTGCTTTTTGATATTATGAATTTTAATACTTTTTTTTGCTTAGTGAAAGTTTCATTGTTAATGATTGATTGACAGCTCAATCTTTAAGTTCAGGGTGTTTGACATGGATTGATTCCGACATATGATAATTGCTATAAAACGTATTTTGGGCAGCCAGGGCAATTTCAGGCAAATGGCTTTGTTGTAATTTTTAATTTTTGCTCAAAATTACCTTCCTGTTAAGGTCGCCAGCAATAGACCTCCTTTGGCTCCTGCATAATGTTTTCCCATTTCAGACCACTTGTCATTCTCTTGAGAATAAGATTCTTTGTTTGAGTTGTATCCGTATTCATGTGTTTTTCTCATTTGCAACTGTGGGGAGGGGAAAGAATGAGCCGACACTGAAAACATCTGCACGGGAGGCTACTGACACATATGGTCTGAAATGGGAAAACATTACGCTTGAGTCTAAGTGGTCTATACTTTTGACAGCGATCATTAGATCTTGGAACAATACTATTGTGTGGGTTATGGGACTTGTTTCCAAATGCCAAACGATTTGACATTTGAGAAGCTTTGATGGTGTATATATCCTTCAAAACTTTGTAATATTGTTGTCAATGTTATTATGGAATCACGAAGACCTTCTTAATTTTCACCTCTACAGTTCTGCAGATTGTGTCTGAAAAAAAGAGCGATAAAATTACAACCATGAAAACAATGATGGATTTTGTATCGCCATTAATGATACTTATAATAAATTTGAAATATATTAATAACATATACTGATTGTGTCTTCAAGCAAAAAGAACCATTACATGTACCTGCAACCTCACAAAACCTACCTGGAGATCCATCTGGATTCATTCCTGATCCTGATGAGTTGACAGAATTACTAAACAGACATTATTCTGTGGTGCAACATTTACAAGCCAAGGTTGATTTCTTAAAGGTACGATCATGCCAACCCAGCATTTACCACAGCTGTTTTTATTGAGGTATGAAATTAAGCTGATTGAGACCCAAAGGCCTGATAGGTTAATTGCAAATAGACTGACAGCCATCAATCAATCACTCGAATCATGCCTTTTGTCTTGATCAGCATGTAGCAGTAAAATCAGTTGTGAAGAGTATACTTGTAAACAAATTTCTGTCAAGCAGGTAGGCTACAAATAATTGAAAATTGTTGTGAAGATCTAGATTATAATATCCATATTGGTCTGCATAAATATGGAGGGAAGTGTTTAAAAAGGGTTCTTTCTTCAATATTTCTATTATTCGTACATAAGAAATTTTAGGGATAAAGGAGGATAACATCAACCCCCTATGTGACCTTAGAGCAGAGGTCCTTTTCTACATGTACCCCGCCAGGAAGCAAGAGGAAAAGTTCAGTTCTTTTCCACCCCGCCAGGAAGCAAGAGGAAAAGTTCAGTTCTTTTCTACCCAGCTAGAAAGTGAGAGGAAAAGTTCAGTTCTTTTCTACCCAGCTAGAAAGCAAGAGGAAAAGTTCAGTTCTTTTCTACCCAGATAGAAAGCAAGAGGAAAAGTTCAGTTCTTTTCTACCCCGCTAGAAAGTGAGAGGAAAAGTTCAGTTCTTTTCTACCCAGCTAGAAAGCAAAAGGAAAAATTCAGTTCTTTTCTACCCAGATAGAAAGCAAGAGGAAAAGTTCAGTTCTTTTCTACCCAGCTAGAAAGCAAGAGGAAAAGTTCAGTTCTTTTCTAACCCGCTAGAAAGTGAGAGGAAAAGTTCAGTTCTTTTCTACCCAGCTAGAAAGTGAGAGGAAAAGTTCAGTTCTTTTCTACACCGCTAGAAAGTGAGAGGAAAAGTTCAGTTCTTTTCTACCCAGCTAGAAAGCAAGAGGAAAAGTTCAGTTCTTTTCTACCCAGCTAGAAAGCAAGAGGAAAAGTTCAGTTCTTTTCTACCCAGCTAGAAAGCAAGAGGAAAAGTTCAGTTCTTTTCTACCCAGCTAGAAAGCAAAAGGAAAAGTTCAGTTCTTTTCTACCCAGCTAGAAAGCAAGACGAAAAGTTCAGTTCTTTTCTACCCAGCTAGAAAGTGAGAGGAAAAGTTCAGTTCTTTTCTACACCGCTAGAAAGTGAGAGGAAAAGTTCAGTTCTTTTCTACCCCACTAGAAAGTGAGAGGAAAAGTTCAGTTCTTTACTACCCCGCTAGAAAGTGAGAGGAAAAGTTCAGTTCTTTTCTACCCAGCTAGAAAGGAAGAGGAAAAGTTCAGTTCTTTTCTACCCAGCTAGAAAGCAAGAGGAAAAGTTCAGTTCTTTTCTACCCAGCTAGAAAGCAAGAGGAAAAGTTCAGTTCTTTTCTACCCAGCTAGAAAGCAAGAGGAGAAGTTCAGTTCTTTTCTACCCTGTGAGCTAGAAAGTGAGAGGAAAAGTTCAGTTCTTTTCTACACAGCTAGAAAGCAAGAGGAAAAGTTCAGTTCTTTTCTACACAGCTAGAAAGTGAGAGGAAAAGTTCAGTTCTTTTCTACCCAGCTAGAAAGCAAGAGGAAAAGTTCAGTTCTTTTCTACCCAGCTAGAAAGTGAGAGGAAAAGTTCAGTTCTTTTCTACCCAGCTAGAAAGCAAGAGGAAAAGTTCAGTTCTTTTCTACCCAGCTAGAAAGCAAGAGGAAAAGTTCAGTTCTTTTCTACCCAGCTAGAAAGCAAGAGGAAAAGTTCAGTTCTTTTCTACCCCGTTAGAAAGTGAGAGGAAAAGTTCAGTTCTTTTCTACACCGCTAGAAAGTGAGAGGAAAAGTTCAGTTCTTTTCTACCCAGATAGAAAGCAAGAGGAAAAGTTCAGTTCTTTTCTACCCAGCTAGAAAGCAAGAGGAAAAGTTCAGTTCTTTTCTACCCAGCTAGAAAGCAAGAGGAAAAGTTCAGTTCTTTTCTACCCAGCTAGAAAGCAAAAGGAAAAGTTCAGTTCTTTTCTACCCAGCTAGAAAGCAAGAGGAAAAGTTCAGTTCTTTTCTACCCAGCTAGAAAGCAAGAGGAAAAGTTCAGTTCTTTTCTACCCAGCTAGAAAGCAAGAGGAAAAGTTCAGTTCTTTTCTACCCAGCTAGAAAGCAAGAGGGAAAGTTCAGTTCTTTTCTACCCAGCTAGAAAGGAAGAGGAAAAGTTCAGTTCTTTTCTACCCAGCTAGAAAGCAAGAGGAAAAGTTCAGTTCTTTTCTACCCCGCTAGAAAGTGAGAGGAAAAGTTCAGTTCTTTACTACCCAGCTAGAAAGTGAGAGGAAAAGTTCAGTTCTTTTCTACCCCGCTAGAAAGTGAGAGGAAAAGTTCAGTTCTTTTCTACCCAGCTAGAAAGCAAGAGGAAAAGTTCAGTTTTTTTCCACCCCGCCAGGAAGCAAGAGGAAAAGTTCAGTTCTTTTCTACCCTGTGAGCTAGAAAGTGAGAGGAAAAGTTCAGTTCTTTTCTACCCAGCTAGAAAGCAAGAGGAAAAGTTCAGTTCTTTTCTACCCAGCTAGAAAGCAAGAGGAAAAGTTCAGTTCTTTTCTACCCAGCTAGAAAGCAAGAGGAAAAGTTCAGTTCTTTTCTACCCCGCTAGAAAGCAAGAGGAAAAGTTCAGTTCTTTTCTACACAGCTAGAAAGCAAGAGGAGAAGTTCAGTTATTTTCTACCCAGCTAGAAAGTGAGAGGAAAAGTTCAGTTCTTTTCTACCCAGCTAGAAAGCAAGAGGAAAAGTTCAGTTCTTTTCCACCACGCCAGGAAGCAAGAGGAAAAGTTCAGTTCTTTTCTACCCAGCTAGAAAGTGAGAGGAAAAGTTCAGTTCTTTTCTACCCAGCTAGAAAGCAAGAGGAAAAGTTCAGTTCTTTTCTACCCAGCTAGAAAGTGAGAGGAAAAGTTCAGTTCTTTTCTACCCAGCTAGAAAGCAAGAGGAAAAGTTCAGTTCTTTTCTACACAGCTAGAAAGCAAGAGGAAAAGTTCAGTTCTTTTCTACACAGCTAGAAAGCAAGAGGAAAAGTTCAGTTCTTTTCTATCCCGCTAGAAAGTTAGAGGAAAAGTTCAGTTCTTTACTACCCCGCTAGAAAGCAAGAGGAAAAGTTCAGTTCTTTTCCTCTGCTAACAGGGTAGCACTTATGACATGTGGATGTGATATTTTGTGCAACTGTTCATTTTTATTGATCAGTGTCATTGAAGCTTTTTTTCTTCTAGTTTTCATACTTCTTTTTCTATTTTTAATTATCTTACAGGATTCTCTGGGATCCCTAAAACAGAAAACCAATCTCATCTGCAAAGAAAACCAGTCACTACTTGAACAGCTGAAGAGCAAAACAATTGACCAACTCATGAACAACAAGGTTAGTTCCTGCTAAACAAAATACAGTACAGTAAAAACCCGTCTATAAGAACCTAAAATTTAAGAAACTGTTAGGCTAAAATTTCACTTTTAAGCACCCTTCACATACTGTAAGAACCATTTTAGGCTAAAATCGTAAAACAGGTTCTTATTTTTTAAAAAGAAAAAAAAATAGAATCAATCTTTTTAAAAATATATTTATAACACAGTCTGTACACAATAATGCTATAAACACTATAACACTACATGGTTACTGTAAAGAACATGTCCTCATTGAATTAAAAAATCCAACTTAAAATGAAACTCTATATTAGTTCTTGAACAAAAATTAAGAACCTAATTAAGAACCTAGTTAGCCTAATTTAACACTAAATACCATTTATATAAGAACCTGTTTAGGCTAACTTGAAAAAACCTAGGTTCTTATACGCGGGTTTTTACTGTAACTGCTTTTAATAGGCTTTTAATACAAACTGCAGTATGAAACTCATTGCAGCTCAAAGACTCACAATATCCACCGTTATTCACTTTGCCTTTGGTGAATAATCGTTAAATATGACTCTAAAATTCAAGTATTGGTCTTAGGACCTTGAAGGAACAAGACGCACCACATACAACGACCCATACGACTATATTGCAGATGATAATGGAGAGGAAGAAGATAGAAATAGGGAAGGATTGCTAAATATTGGACAAGGAACAAACTCAAAAAATGATGAAACAACTGAATGGTTTCCTGTAGAAATGGATGGAAGTAGAAGTACAGCTAAATCTATGGATGATCAGGTACATTAAGTATATTTTTAGGGTCACGTGTCGTTAAGTTAACCAGTGCTTGACAAGGCATAGGGTCCATAGCTCAGTCATTGGTGAATTTGATACACACATTTCAATATATCTCCAATCCACATAGCCTTTAAAGCTTTAGTACCCTAAAAGTATAGCACTTCTGGAGAGAGGGAGTGAAGGGTGCATAATTTACCTCCTTAATAAAAACTAAAAAAATTTTAAACAAACGTTTTGCAGGATAAAATGACACTGGACAACAGCCATGTTGGATGGCAGAAACAATACAATTGTTTCTATATAAAGTTCTGCCATCTCACATGTTTTCCAGCACATGACATGGAAAACCAGTTACTGTTTATAAGTTAAAGCCTGCTGCTTGAATTTATTTTATGACTGCTTGTTAGCCTCACAAGCAACAGACTATCAAGTTCTAATGAAAATTATTAATTTTGTGTGTGATGTGTGTGATTTTTTAGCTCTTTCTCTCTCCAAAAGAAAGAAAGTTTGTGATGAAAATGGAAGATGAAGTGGTGAGTTTTCAAATGCTTTTATTTTTCAGCACTAATTATTTATGATATCTAGACAAGGTGAAAATACTGTATCTTGAAACTCTTGAAATGAGAAGTGCAATAAAAATATTCAAACTAAAAATACTTTCACAAGTGTTTCGGTTAATCCAAATAGTCATACAACAATAAATATTTGTTATTCATAGTCTCGTTGATAAACTCAATGGTGCCATGCATCAGAATTGCATTATTCTGTAGGTTAATCTGATTAAGACTTACTGTAAAAGTTGTTGTTTCATAAAAATGTTTGGAAGGTACTGACTGGTTTTCCTTTTCATGATAAGGATAAAATAAGACATCTTCATGAGGGCAAAACAAAGCAGCTAGAGTCACTACTGTATGCTGCAAGGTAACCATTACCATTCCCTGTTACATAACTTGTGTCCATTTATTAAACAAGGCTTCTTGAACTTCTTACTGAAACGATGCTAATGTGACAGCACACACAATGCACAAGTGCACAAGTTCTAGCACTCACAGATAACAGGCCCCCCGCCCCACTCCCCCACAAAATAAAAAGTTATCATGCTGGAATTTAAAATAGTCAGTGTTTCAGCTTATTTTTGTTATAACTAAAATTATGATATGTATGTAAAAACTTTGTCAGAATTTGATGACTTTTATCCAGAATAAAATAAATCTCATTTCCATGCTAGAAAAGTTTCCATTACATCCATTTCCAATTCCCAGTGACGCTAAACACCATATGTTATATTCAGCTCCCAACTCCTTCAGACCCTGACCTGTTATCAGTGACCATAAACACCAGTGACCATAAACACCATACAGTATGTTACTGTAGTATGTTCAGCTTCCAACTCCTTCAGACCCTGACCTGTTATCAGTGACCATAAACACCAGTGACCATAAACACCATACAGTATGTTACTGTAGTATGTTCAGCTTCCAACTCCTTCAGACCCTGACCTGTTATCAGTGACCATAAATACCAGTGACCATAAACGCCATACAGTATGTTACTGTAGTATGTTCAGCTTCCAACTCCTTCAGACCCTGACCTGTTATCAGTGACCATAAACACCAGTGACCATAAACACCATACAGTATGTTACTGTAGTATGTTCAGCTTCCAACTCCTTCAGACCCTGACCTGTTATCAGTGACCATAAACACCAGTGACCATAAACACCAGTGACCATAAACACCAGTGACCATAAACACCAGTGACCATAAACACCAGTGACCATAAACATCATACAGTATGTTACTGTAGTATGTTCAGCTTCCAACTCCTTCAGTACCCTGACCTGTTATCATTTCTACTACTGTAGAAGCTTTGTTTACATGTATATCTATACTACAAAATAAATAAATCTAAATCAATATGAATATGCTATTGCATATCTGTTCATATGCCACAAGATCATATCTGTTCTTCTAGGGATGACATAGAAGAGTATGTGAGACATATTGCAAGGCTGGAGGACAAATTAAGGTTAGATCACTGTTATATTTACTGTACAAAGTGTTCGGTACCTGACTTGTATAATTGGCTGTTTCTGAGGCAGTACTTGGCAGTACCCCATAAATAATGTAGAAAATGGTTTCATACTGTAGCTGTATTGTTAGTAACATTACACTAACATTACATTATCCTAAATTGCAGAGCCAGAGAAGCCCATCACATTGCTGAACATGTAAGTTTACATTGATCTCTATATCAACCTTGTTGAATCCTCAACTTCTTGGCTTTTCTAATTCAGAGCAGGGTTAACTTACAGAGAAGGGAGGAAAACTAGTCATAGCAAAGAAACCCTCATTAGTCCCATCAAACTCTGCTCACAGGTGATTTCAGGTTCAGGAATCAAAAGAACCCCCAAAAGCAAGAAATTTAAGAATGTGAATGATTTTCATGAATTGTAATCATTGTTTGTTTGTATGATATCTAGCCTGGTCAACCAGTCTTGTGTGTTAAGTGTGGTCATCAAGAAGCTGTGCTATCATCCACCCATGGAGATGCATTGAACAAGACCCTAGAAAAGCTGAAGAGGTAGTATATAATATATATTTGTACTCACTTACAAATTGACTGAACCATCTGACTGATCGACTGACTGACCTACTGACTGACTGACCAGTCAACCAACTGACTGACTGACTGACAGATTGATTGACTAACTGATGGATTGGCTGACTGACTGACCATCCAACCAACTGATTGACTGACTGATGGACCAACCAACTGACTGACAAACCGATTGTCTGACCCACCCACGGACTGATCAACCAACCAACGAATGGATGGAATGAGCAATTAACTGATCAACTAATCCGCTCACCAACCTATTACATATTGTCATATTTTAGGGCTAATCTTGCACAAATAAAGTCACATATTGATTATTCCTACTTGTAATTTTAAGGGAGAGGGACGATTTGATGGAAACCCTCACAAGCCAGAACTCTGCCATGGCAAAGGCTCGACAGAGAGAACTCGATGCCTACACACAAGTGAAAAAGAGTTGTGAGATGGCTGAACAAGCTCAGTTACAGAAAGCCGAAGTAAGTATGCAACTTACCAGAGAAATGTAAGGGGCATGCATCCCCCTGAACTAACGGTATAGACCCGTAGGTTGGACGTTTTTTTTTTAGGGCAACATGGGTGGTGTTCGCGACTATTGCGTCGTCTCACAGCTGTGAGTCCAACGGATCGAGTCGCTGTTTCAAGCCCTGTCGTCATCACATGTGAATTGAGTTTGTTTGATGTGTTGTTCCCTCCTATGCTACGAGGGTTTTCTCCAGGTTCTCCAGTTTCTTCCCACCGTAAAAATCATTATGTGAGTTGAGCGTTGTGTGCATAGAATATTAAATGCAGTGGTAGTGCATGTAAGCGTAAAGTTTCCCTAATTAGTGCGAAAGCGCTAGAATGACTAGACACTTAAATAAAGTGATTTATTTATTTATTTTCATCTTCAAACCATGTGTTATTTCTTAGAGTATTATTTCTTTGTTTAACGCTTATGAATGAAAAAACACATGAATATGGATACAACTCAAACAAAGAATCTTATTCTTAATAGAATGACTAATTGGAAATAGTTAAACAATAGGTCCAAGTCAAAAGGGTGTATTGACTCTGTGTTTTCTTCTGTAGGCAATCATTCAAGTCCAACAGCTCAGGCAAGAACTACAACAGCAAAAGGATCGATACGACAAGTATGTAACCAGTGCAAAGGAACATGCTGCGAAGGATCAAGAGACAACTAAGTCTGATTACCTGAAACAGATGGATGCACTCAATAGCAAGGTAGGATAATATTGGATTACTATTAGGGAATCAATGAGACCCTACCAGAATTTGCTTGAGTGACCACTATATAATAGATCCAAGTTGAGGATGGACTAGATAAAATTAATATAGTCAATGGATGAACACATTAAGTCCAACCTTGACTTCAACTCATTTTTGGTAGTCACTAGAGCAAATTTGAGGAACTCAATGTGTGAGAATTGTTAGTTATGTTCAAGTTCTCGAGACTGTTTCGAAATCTGTATTAAAATAGAGTTGAAGTCAAAAGGCTGAAATCTGGTATATTAATGTGTATTCTTTATTCATTATCATACTTTACGTTATTTGAATAGGTTAAACAGGCAAATGAGGAACGTGCAGCAATGGAAAACCAACTAGAAAGAGCCACTAGAGAAAAAGTAAGCTACTTGTAACTTGGATGATATTAGTTCTGTGCATTCGTCTCTAATAAAATAAATTTAAACTAATTTCTAAATATTTACTTATTTGTTTTTTTGTTTTTGTTTTTGTTTTTATTTTTTCCCCAAAAGGTTGCACTATTATCAGAGTTAGAACAAGCTAAGGCTCAGATCCTGGCCAATGCTGCTGATGTATCCAAGGTAATTCCCATCTGTACGTAAAAGCTACATTAGGCTGTCTAGGTTTGCCATCAAGTAACTATGACAATATGATTTGTTTAGGTTGGTCAGGATAAGATAAACGAGCTCACAGAAACTCAGGTGAAGCTTTCGTTAGCAACACAAGAAATCTCATCACTCAAATCTGCATTGCAGACGTCTAACAGACAACGTGAACAGGTAATGGTCGGCCCTGCCTTCATTTCGCATGCTTTCACACCGTTGAGGTGCACTACTGCTGTACCTGTGGTGGAGATTTGCGATAACAGTGTACATGTTTTTCCTCTCGCAATATTTGTTTTGAGTGACTCTTGAACTTGCCCATCCACCACCACCTTCACCCACCCTTCTCACCCTACTCCTCCCCCCAACCCTCATACTGTCATTACAGCCCCCCTGCATACTGTCGCCCTACCCCTTCCCCAACCCACATATGGTCATTGCCCTCCCCCTGCATATTGTCGCTTTTAGATAATTTTTTAATATTTTATCGACAGGAGAAAACACGCTTTACAACAGAGATGGGAGAATTGCGTCGTCGCCTGGAGGAAGCTGAAAGAGGTTGGATGGATAACAAGGAAGAATGTCGTAGACTGACAGAAAAACTAGACAATGCTGAAAGAGATGTAAGCTTATTTTATTGAATTCGGTAACTTGAAAAATTGAAACGCGGGAAAGAGGGGGAAGTTGAAGAACTAACAAGACTTTAACAAATCTCATATAGCCTACGTCGACTCAAACAATGGTTAAGACGTCAAGTTTTATCATACCCTGAGACAGCGTCTGGGCTGATCAAAGTCAGTACAATGCTAACTCTCTGATTGAATCGGAATTTAGCGCGTTTGGTTTTAGCTTGCGGTGCATGGGAGGAAAACCGGAAAATCGGGAGAAAAACCTTCGAATCAAGGGCAAGCCCTTACCATTGCTCACCTGTGATCCTGAGTCAAGGGTTGGACTGCACGTAGGCTAGTTTTTTAAAGAGAAGTTAAAGCCGTGTATTTTCTTTGAAGGTAAAACTGGAGAGAAAATGAACCCTAAGGTTTCTCCACATTCAACTTCTTTTATTTTATTTTCTTCCAGGTTAAAATGGTCACTGCAGCGCGGATAAAAACAGAAGAAGCAAGGACTAACGATGTCACGAGCATCCGACAACAAGCACACAAGAGAGAACAACACATGTCTGCCCTGCTGCAAGAAGCAGAGAAGAGACACGGTGAGTCAACTAGGGAAGAAATACAAGCTCTATTAAAGCAGAGGTGATAGATAAGAGGGATAGACACAAGAGGGAGAAACTCCTGGGTGAGGATATAGAAGAACGTACGCATTGATTGGACTAAGGAGGGGTTCCGGGTGGCAGTTGGAACAGACCTAGGGGTAAGAGAGACAGAGGGGGCGAAGAAGGAGAGTACGTTAGTAGTCTATGGACCAGTAGAGGGGAGGACAAACGAATTATAGTTATGTATTTTGGGTAGGGAGAGAGGGTAAATTGCTATATGTATTGTTCATCGATAAACCATGTCATGTAAACCAAGTATACACATAACAGGATGAAGAGAGAAAAAGGGGAAAATGTTCCCTAGAAATGCAAACTTTTCAATTTCCAAATCCATCAATTTTGTTTTCAATTGAAATTATTCAACTATTACTTGCAAAAGTCGGTAAACGATGTTACTTAATATTCGAGCCACTTTTATTGTTTGAGTGCATCCGTAACAAATGTATCCTCACTGACCAGCACAAGTACGTGTTGAGCTCGAACACATGTTGGAATCTCAGCTCCAAATATCAGATGACTTGAAAGAAGAATGTAAAAAACTTACCCAGCAGCTGCAAGACATTTCAGTCAAGTCAAGGTCAGTATTCTATGCTAATATACCCTTTATTAATCAGTAGACCCTAATTCCATTGTATTTTTGTGTGTGTGTGTGTCTATTTGACTATTACACGTTGACTAGTATTTTTATTTCACGGGTTAAATGCCTTCACTCTACTTTGTTGTATCTTAGCCGTTGTCTTTGATGTCGCCTGCTTATTGATATAAGCGAGCTTCTTTTTGGGGTGATAGTGACAGTAAGAAATTAATTGCCACCAAATAAAAACCATTAAGCAGTGGCAATTTTATTTTATTTCAGTTCATAGATTAGCGTTTGCGCTAAATAATGATTTTTCACGCGAAGAGGGAGGTCCTTGCAGATTGACAGGCTCAGTTAGTGAAGCAACACCATATGCGGTTTATCTAAATATGTAGCCAAAAAGTGTTTCGGCTCCCCTTGTGCATCATCCAAGTTTGGCGTTAAAACATTGAAGGCAGGTGCGCACACGTCTATTAGTCTTGCTGGAGGGAAGTCGTTAACCCGTGAAATAGATATTAGACTAATACACTTTAGTAGATTCCAATATCATTATTTTCTTTTGTGTCAAGTTGACTATTGCACGTTAGTATTTTTTGTTTTATGGATCAAATGCCTTCCGGTGTATTTTGTTGTAGGCTAAACTTAATTCCACAAAATGAGGTATGAGAATTTCTGGAAAAAATTCCTCTGTTTAGTTCTCATAGATGTTGTTTCGTTATAGGGCTGAGATGAAAGAAATTATGAAAGAAAATGAAAGAAAGAAGGCTGAAATAGCGAACCTGACGAGCAAATCTAAAGAACTCGAGAATAGAGTCCAACACAAAGATAAACAATTGAATAAGATGACCAGTAAAATATCAACGCTTGAGAACTATATCAAGAAGTACACACAGCAGGTAAGATGGTGGGACCTACAGGGAAGGACTGAAGTCCCCCTCGTCGGAAATTATTTTCCTCCCTTGTCGGGGATTATTTTCCCCCTTTGTCGGGGATTATTCCCCCCCCCCCCCCCCCCCCCTTATCGGGGATTATTTTCCCCCTTGTCGGGGATTATTTTTCCCCCTTGTCGGGGATTATTTTTCCCCCTTGTCGGGGATTATTTTTCCCCCCTGTCGGGGATTATTTTTCCCCTTGTCGGGGATTATTTTCCCCCTTGTCGGGGATTATTTTTCCCCTTGTCGGGGATTATTTCCCCGCTTGTCGGGGATTATTTTTCCCCTTGTCGGGGATTATTTCTCCCCCTTGTCAGGGATTATTTCCCCCCTTGTCGGGGATTATTTTTCCCCTTGTCGGGGATTATATTCTAAATAAATTTGCCTTTGCTTACCCCAAGTTGGTTTGTCTAGGGCGTGGCTATATTTGTTATTTTCCCCTTAAATCTACTTTCCTTTTCCGAATTCCCTGTATCCATTCCTAAAGAATCTTGGTGACAATATTATTGTTTTGAATTTTTACTTTCAATAATCGACAGCATACATTTTTCTGCTTACCCCTGACTTTTACTCTCTGAAAAATATATCCGATTATACTTCCAGCTTTATCGGTGCTTCTTTTTAATATTAATCCTCCAAGATTTTCCTCTGTCTTTTACCTGACCCCCCTGATTTCCAGTTACAATGAATTTCAACCTAATCTTAAATTATTACGGTCCTTGGATCCTTAATCTGGGTGGAAGGGGGTTACTCCTCACGCAAAAGTGATCAGTGTTTCCTGCTTCGGCCTCTCTTCTCTTCTCTTATTCTTGCATTAAGTTTACAATGCTATTGTTTACGTTTTGGTAGATCTACGAATTGCTTGTAAAACAGAATACACTAATGAAAGACAGACAGAATATGACCAGAGAGGTTGATTACTGGAGACAACAATTACTCGCGTCACGAAAACTAGATGACGTGACACCTACTGACACAGAAAGTAACGCAAGTGTGGCGGATAACATAGATTCGTAGCTCTGATTGGTTGGTATTTGAATGTTGTTTTTATGAGTCTGATTTTTAAACAGGAGTCGAAAAATCTTTTATATGATTTTCTCATGATGAACTTACAAGGAAAATAGTTCAATAGCGATCTATCACGACCCTCAAATATTTTTATATATTTCTAATACATTTTATTAGTTGTTTTTAATGTTTTAACACATGCTTTTTACCGGCATGTTTTAAGGTATTAAAACTAGGTAAAATTTCTATGAGATTCATTTATATTACTCAATACACCCAAATGAGTAATTGATAATATAGTTGAACATATTTTAATTGATCCTGAATTAAGCATGTTTTTTTTAAAAAAAAGGCATGCATTTGAAATGGATCCGGCCAAGATATGTCGTATTTTATGTCTTTTACCAGAGATCTTAGTTTCAAATAAAAGACAAAAAAATGTGACCACACCTATCTATACCCATGCCAGAATCTAGGCACGAAGCAAAGTCGAATCTTATTCTGCGCCGCACTGTGAGACTGGTAGCGTGGGTATCCTGTTTCTGAGCACAGAACCATTTTACGCACTAGTTCTGAAGCATGCAGCAAATGTAAACACGCCGTAATTCTAATGAAAATATAAATTTGTATATCTTGAAAATACAAACGCGCATATTTCTTGTAGCGTCGTTGTCACACTATCTTTATAAAGTGTTTTACAGATTATACCTACAGCACTTGAACTCATACCTAACCATCCCTTGTGGATAATCACTTCTGCGCTTAAGAACAAACGTTTGAATAAACTCATTCGATCTACACTGTACGTTGTGTCGGTCCAGAAACATTAACTCGCCGTCTGCGCGGTGGTTCCAGCTGGTCCTAGCCCTGCGGCAAGTCACATCGAATCCATCAAAGCGATTTTCAACCATGTTGGCTTTACTTCTCAGTTCTACGAAATCGGCCTCTGTCGTCTGAAAAAAAGATTTAAAATATATATGAAGCGTGGAAAGGGGAAAGTAGGCTGGAAGGGTAATAGACAAAGCACGAGGGATGGATAAGGCTTGAAAAATAGTACCGTACACGGGTATGATATACGGAACATCCTTAAGGTGGCTCGTAGATTTTCCCGATCATGCTTCTGATTTGAAGTGGATGGCTTTTCCTTTAGCTTGATCGATTAGATTTTCATCAAACGCGCATGCGTATTCATGATTTCTCTTGCATTTTCCAAATTGATTTATTTCAAAGCTCATCTGCTAGAAATACTGTTCTTTAGAATCATATTTACTTGAGTGATTAATTTAGGGCCATGCACCCAGACGTAGTGCAGAAGCACACTGCTGTATCAAAACCTTACCGATTGTAGACCTTCCAGCACGCGCATTTTGTCTCTGTATCGTGTGATATCCATTTTTCGTATTTCGAGATCTGCCATGATGACTGATACTTTTCCTTGTAGCCTTCCGGCTAGTTTATTGACAGAAAACTATTGCATAACAAAAAGAAAATTAATAAATATGTGAGTACTTATGAAATTATAAATATTCTTAAGCGCTGGTAAGATCAGATAAGAGCTAAGAATAGCCAAATTATTATTAGCTTAAAAGGTGACTAATAGCTAAAATTTTATTACTAATATCGCTCGAGTAGGTATTGTATATTATATCGTTGGGGCGTATCCAGTGGGGTTCTTGGGTGTTCGTGATCTCCACCTTAACATTCATGGTTCCTACTGTCCTTAGTTATCGTTGCTGTGTTATTCGACTGGAAAAACGGCTGCAACGGTGATTGGTCCGCTATTGTCTGGTCTGAGTAGATTATTTGTAATGCGCATGAACAATGTCATTAGAGGAGAGGAGGTAGGGTGACCTGCATGTGAGGTTAGTTGTAATCGATCTACCCCCCCCCC
Source organism: Actinia tenebrosa (assembly GCF_029948245.1). Lineage (NCBI taxonomy): Eukaryota > Metazoa > Cnidaria > Anthozoa > Actiniaria > Actiniidae > Actinia > Actinia tenebrosa. Next base: position 6,691,902 of record NW_028292585.1, read on the forward strand.
CCTCCACCCATAATAAATCCAAGATGTGCCCTTGAACGTGGTCTTACCATCGATGCCTTATCCGCAATGAGGTTCTCAAAGTCTTCGATCATGTCGTTTTGCTTTTGTATTTTTTCATTCTGTGCTTTTATAGTTGATTCCATTGAGCTCAGCTTCTGTGAGAAAGCCATTAGGGATCCTATGACAGAAGGATTGAGGGCCACAGGGCTTGTTGGCCTTGCGGACTGGCGCTACAAATTTATATGAACAACTGAGAAAAATTCCTGAAAAATTCACTAACCAAAGGAGGGGAGGGGAGGGGTGTGGTTTGCACCAACGGATGCTCCTTTAGAGGTAAAATAGAACTAATTGGATTTTTTTTTTTTTTTTTGGAAAAATGATAAGGACGTGTACTAGGATCTACTATGGCAGGCAAATGGGTGAGCAGAGTCTCGAACATTGTATTTTAACACTGAAACTACGATATTATAAAAATATCATGGTGCTCCTCCCCCCACCCCCAGAGGATCCAGTCATCGCATTTAACGTCGTCTAACTCATCGTATTTAATATTCACGAGTAATTTGTTTAAAAAAAAATTTCGTCTTATGATTTCTAAATATTAAAGATATCGGATAATTATTGTATTTCGAACGCAAAGGAGCTCAGGAATCGGTCTATTCGTCTTCTCCCAACGACACCGATAGTTTGTGCTGCTTAACGAACGGATCGTGAGAAGAAACAGTTGGCTGATCGTGAGTTGATCATACTTCTTACCTTGTATCGCTTGAGTAGTAGAGGATTAGAACATGAATGTTGGATAACGAGTACTACTAGGATAAACACCAGCATGTTAGATGCGGCCATCTTGATTTGCTTGCGTTTATTATGACACCCTGCCTTTAAGACTATAGGTTATTGTCCATAATTGACATATCGAAACACAATATCTATGTTTTAGATCATTACATGCAGTATTGTCACGCTACGGTCATGACCACATCTTTTCAGCCAATCACAGCGCGTGAGATTACTGCTTGTCCAATCAATTATTAGATTTGTGACCGTAACAGTCACCGCATATCTCCTACAAACCATTCGTTTTTCTCGGTAATACAAAATCTAACCAACACATCGACTTTAATAAAGTGACACCTAAAAGTTTCTGGTATAAATCCGACTACATACTCTTAACGGCTTGACTAGAATTTATATATTGGAGAGATATATAGATATATTTTATATACAAGATTTGTGCAAGATCTTCTGTGTTGACATTTTTGTCTCGTCTCCTGACGTAAAGCGTTGGTCACCGATGAGTGATAGAGACTTCAGTAGGCAGAAGTACTCAACTTACACCAGATACAAAGCTGTATTGTTCCATCGTGCCTTCCAAGATGGCGGCGCAGTTTGTTATTGTCTTAGTTGTACTCTACTGTGTTGGTGACATTCAGCGTGTATCAAGTCTATCATTTGACAAAGAGAACCTAGGCCGAATTAAGGTAAATTGGTTTATTTTATCGTTCTTGATGATATTATTTTTGCTGTCTTTATCGTACGCATAACAGATGTGGAGTTCTGCTCAGTTCTATTTTGATTTCAAGTTGTTTTGGGACGCATCAAATTGAATTTATTCCTCTAGCATTATTAACTGATAAATATCAGCCCCAATTCATATTGTTGTCGGATTGAAAAGTCAAAATGATAGAGAGGATGGCTGTACATGGACTATCATGCCTAGTAGTTCCTAACTCCCTCCCCTTAGGGTAGAAATTATAAAAAAAAGACCCCCCCTCCCCTTGCCGTTCCTTATGAGGAGAAGGGAAGATTCAAGGGCAGATTAACTGCTGATGATGATCCATGTTCCCGAATGCAAGGTTACTTTTACCTATACTTTCATCTAGTCTACCTTCATTGGAAAAGCTTGAGTTGTGCCCAAAGTGACCTCCTGGGGTAACTTTCTAAGAAAAACATATCGAACAAATCTTCTGTCTTCCTTCACTAATAGCCATGCTCACAAGGCTAAGATAAGAGTTATTTTGAATATTAGTGGTACGTCGTAGAAGGATGATGATGGGAATAATGAAGACGATAATGCCGGTCATGAGGATGTAGAACGGGCTCTTAAGGGGAGGGTGGGGGGGGGGGTACTTGCCTTCCCCCAAGAATCAGAGGGGTGTTGGCCAGATATCCACTGACGATGAGGACAACGATAATTCAGTTTCCGTTTCTTTCTTTCTTGTAGCGACATGTAGGAGAAGAGTCAGTTCAGTCGGTCTTGCAGTCATTCATTTCTCGAATTGATGCCATGAAAAAACAAGTGCAACAACAGGATAAAACACTAAGCACTCAAAACAAGGAAATAAGAGATTTGAACTGGTATCTCAGACGAAAGGTATCTCTTACCTGCTAGAATATCGTGCGGCTCACATCTTGATACAATCGTTTTCTATGGATTGTAGTCAGGGACCGCAAAGGGGCTTCAATGACCTCCTTACTGTTTTTTCTGATACGCTCAGTTGCGAATACATTGTCGGACATAGAAGCTGAGATCGAAAGGTATTCTGGAAAGTAACATCATCCTCTGATGTATTCATTAAGATACACAGTCGATATTAAACGTGTTAAAAGCCTCCATGCTTCCTGTCAGAGCAACAATTTATGAACATTCCAGAGTTGTATCACTAGATATCTCTCGTTAACGTCCATTTTGGTCTCAGCTTCAATGAACAGTTTGAACCCCACAGTGATTTTGCAATAGGCCCTTTGCAGCTAACGGTCACATGTCTGTACTGGAGAGCACTCTTTAGCTACTTGTCAAGAATCGAATGAAACGAATGTTCCACCAGTGTGTTACGAAATGCAGTCTTATTACGATCTCTCGAAACAGGTTATAGAAAGTGTGTTTGCTCACCAGTATAATTCAACCATGGGAATCAAGATGTTCATTCATTTGCTCTCAGTGAATTAATCAGCACGTGATTACTGAGCTGCAAAGGGCCCTATTGAGTGTATACACTGAAGTCTCACACCGTAATTTAGTCTCATACATAGAAGCCATCTTCCCTACTCACTTACAAGGGTGTCTCGTGTATGATCGTTATTGGAGCTATGAGTATCAATAATAATTAATAATAATTCAAATTTATGTAGCGCAAGTTCCGAGAGCTCGTTGGTGCGTGCTTAACGACAATAATAACTTTGTATTCGTTACAACAGGGTACTAAGGAAAGACTTGGGGAGATAGAAAGAGATGTGGATCACCAAACACTGATACTCAAACATGCTGTTGACATCAAGTCATTGAAACAATTCAAAACTTCAGTCGATAAATTCGAAAAAAGAACTAAAGTAAGTATTAGAGTACCTCTCTGGTGGTATGTACAGGTGTAATACCTATTAACGACTCTTAAAACCCCAGTGTATGCGGGCTTAGCCTCATTTCTGAGGTCGGTAAACAAAAGCAGAAATTAGAATAAAAACAAAACAAGCAACTCCTGGATTCGAGTCTTAAGCACACATACACTGTAGTTTTAAGAGTCGTCGATATACCTCAAATATAAACATATATATATTATAACAAAACCCTAATTTCAATATATGAGGTTATATATGTTGATGGTTTTTATAGCCGCCATGTTGGATGAATAGAACAAAAAATTCGTCATTATTATACCTCAAATAATCCTCCAATCACATCTCCGTATTTAATTGTTGCGATGTTGCGCAGCAACCTATTGGACTGCAAATAAACTTGTTATGGCACTATAATGGTCTTTTTATTGAAAAAAATATTTGTTCGATATAAAAAAACACCTATAGGATTGGTCCTCGCCCATTATGGCAGATATTGAAGTCTCGACTTCGTATGTATTAGCCTCTTTTGTCATATCATCCAACATGGGGGCCTTGTTTTTTGTCATTCTCTTGGGAGTGATGATGATTGCGAACTACCCAATAAATTTTCAATCAATTCTTAGGCCTTATCTGCTGGCGTCCAAGAACGCAAGAAAATCATTGATGAAATTTATTCCCGAATCTTTCTTCAAGACGGGAAGATTGTTTGTCGTAACACCTTCACCTCCTGGCAAAAGCAGGCAAATTACAAGATCGGAGCATTGGATAAACATTATATCGAGTGCAGGGATGACGAACTTCTGCAGCGGTTTCTTTTAGAAAGAAAAGATGGCGAGCTCGATTCTGTGGTGCGCTTTAAATATAGATGTTGTCGGTTTAATGTCAAAGACAAGTGGAAGAAAGCACCGAAGAAAATGGCGAATCAATGATAAAACACTAAATATCTCGAATTCTGTTCTAGCCTTCTCTTTAAAGATTTTCTCTCAGTTATTTCGACATGGAATATTATGGAAAAATATAATATATATTTTAAACATGCCTTTTTTCAACGTCAAAACTATCTAGAAAATAGAAAGCCATGGTTTTTAACGATTTTTAACGGGTCGATTCTAGATGTTTCCATAAACATATGATTCTGCGCGATACGTGCATATGCGTTATTTAACACCGAGGTAGAACAGCAATAATATAGAGACAATTTCTGCTTGTAGGTTAATTTTAGCTTTTTTTTCTTTTAGCTTTCACGGCTCGTTTCTCCAAACAATTCTTTATCAAGAAAAATATTTCTTCCGATTTCCGTATCAACTTTTATATCATAGGATTTCCCATTTTTCTTCCTTCCAAGCAAGATTTTATTTTTAGCTCCTGATCTAACCTTGTAATCATTTGCCCAAGCTATTTTTAATTCCTTGTAAAGGGAGTTGATTTAGTTCTTGTTGATTAGTTCATCAAGATATTGTGTTATTATTATTGTTCCAGTTAGCTATACTAATCTTTTTTAGTGTTTCCTGTCAAACATCCCTCCAATTCCCACGCTTTCACCTTACCTTTTATTTCTACTGAACGTTCACTTTGATATATATTTCGAAAAGACCTTGAATCCGAGTCGCACAAAAATAGTTAAATCACAAGGCAAAATCGAAATTATGAGACTAATGTTATAATAATAAATAAAAATAAAAATAAAAGGGATTTAGCAGTGGCATTTCTACAGAGTAGCTATTCATCCACTGTAATTCCAATTGGAATTTAGGAGTTGATTTTTTCGGAGGGAGGAAAGCCGGGGAACCCGGAAAACCCTCGAAGCACAGGAGAGAACTAACAAACAACTCTACTCTTATAAGTCATTTTTAGACATGCAAAATCCTTCGTCAAGCTTTAATCAAAAATATAAGTTGTGGAATTATAAATTTGACCGAAAATATTGAATATTGAACCTTGTAGTAAAATATATTGATCAAAGGTTTTGTTCATATTTTTCCGGCTTTTTCTTCTTCTTTTCTCTTTTCTTTTCCCTTGAAATAGTTTGTCTCTCTACCAGTTCATCTCCCACCAAAACTCCCAAATTCCACTGAAGGAAAAAAGGAAAATTATGTTCCCAAAGGCGAAACAATGAAATCCTCCTCCCATAAATCTTCAATTTTATGCAATTTTGAAAAATTGACATCGAATCAAATCTCAAACCTTAACTAACTTTGTTAAGGTAATGGTATTTTTATCTTGTTTTTACAAAAATTTTCCTTATATTTTCGCTTCGATTTTTTCTTGTCGAAAAAAATGATCTCCGCTTTATAATTTAGTAACATTATAATTTCCACAAACATATTCTTTTAACTGGCTTGCTTGATGGTATACAAGTAGTATTATATTTATATGAACTGTCCTTCGTTATTCGTTACTTAGTGTATTTTTCTGATTGATTAAACCAAAAAAAAACACTAATTTGTCTGTCTTTGCGGACTTTTTAAATTAGACTATAGCTTATATAATTTTCATAGTTTTTACTTATCTTACTTTATTCAGTATATTGTGTTAATATCTATACATTGTTTGCGAGGCTCAGCCAGAATCTGTCATCGCGTACAATTGCCCTCAAAAATAGGTCATGACCGTGTGGAAGAATGAGTACGAGCTCCAAACAATGTAATTGTTTTAATCGCGACATGATTGGTTGAAATCCCAAAACTTCCGGTTATATCTAGCGTGTCTCAAAATTCATGATGGCGGCTAAGTTGGCTAAACGTGAAGAAGGATTTTATAAACGACTCCATTCGTTTTCAACGGCGGACGAATGGAGCGAAAAACAGTTAAAGGCTAGAAAAAAGCTTAAAACGCAGGGGGTTTACAAGGTGGAGGAAATATTGGCCGTCAGGCAGAAAAAGGTGAGTTTTACAGCGATTACATTTTCTACATCTACATTTATTTTGTCCAGCAAAGGGAAGGCCCATCATTTCTAGACTATAACAAAATAAACAATTTTTTTACTTCCTTATATATATAATTTATGAGCTAATTTAGTAAGCTGTAAGTCGTTTCCTCTATCGGGATTTTCCACGTTTCCTCCTAGCTATGAGCCGTTTAATAATGCGCGTATGTTCTTTGATGCAGGATAGCGAGAGAGAATTTCTAATTAAATGGGACTCGTGGGGTTCCGAGTACAATTCGTGGGAAATAGAATCACACATATTAGACAAGTCTGTCATTGAGTAAGTTCTGACTAACATCTTCATTGGCTTATATTCTTATATTCCTAACGATTTTGTACAAATGTCATGTAATTACTGATTGTATACATGATGAACAAAGAGTACCTATAAATATGCTAAGATAATGTTTCTTAATTGCAGAACATTTGAAAAACCAAACCCTGAACCTAAAACTGTGCTAGCCCATGTCGAGTTGATAAGAAATGCAATTGATGGTGGCTTGACAGACTCTCTTCAGTCCGATACCACCATCATTTTCAACCATGCTGTTTTCAGGCACATTTTTGGTGGAAGGGGGAAAGTCTGTTCAAAAGAGACATATGCACTAAGTGCTCAAGACTTTCCAAGGAGATACTTTCCCCTAGGATGGGATATGACTTATAGAAGACGTGGGACAGTTCGAAAAATTACTTATCCTATTCAACTTCATCCTTTCCTTTCACGATCACGCCAAATGTACAACAAGGATGGTTCAAAAAAAGAAAGAAGATGGATACAGAAGCTAACAATAAGTTTTAGAAAACATAACATGTAGATGTTATAAACTCTGCAGGACAGAGTAATAAATATGTAGTGTTTGTACTCAATTTCAACATAATTTGTTTATAAAATGTTCAGTTACTGTTGGGATTGTTTTGTTAAAATTGTGTCAATAAGAATATTTCTGCGTGTTCTCTTGTTCAGTCTCTCCCCAGTTAGCTGACACACTACATCTCTAAGCTGTGAGTTTAGCATTTTTTTTAAAGAATCTTCAGTATGTACTTCTGCAGTTGTGGAAATGGTTGGAGTTATATTCTCTGTTTCAACTTCTGCCAGCACTGGTTGAGAAATTCTTTTGTATTTTCCTGCTACTAACAGTTTGCCACCTTGATCCCAAAACTTGTTATCGAGCTTTTGGTAAGGCCTCTTTTGTCTTGTGCTTGTTTGCAGACTTTCTTGTCTCTTATCAATAAGCAAAAGGGACTTGCAAGCATCCCATCTGTTGATAGACCTATGGAATGCTTTCCTCATTACATCATTTTTTTTCTCTACACCTTAAATTTATAAAGAGATGATAACTTGGGTTAAACTAGTGTGGGCTGCATTGTTGTTTCAATGGAAGCAGGAGTAATAAAATAAAATGTGTACATCTTTTGCACACATTACTTTTTGTTATTTCACACAAATTTACAGTATATAAAATGTAGAAATCCAATATGAATAATTGTAATTAAATAATTTTAAATAATTAATTATTCATTTGTTTACCATACCTTGCCCTGTAAAAATTTTAAGACTACAATACTCCTCAAGTAGTTTCGGCATGTGGTACACCATGATATGTATATAAGGTGTGATGGGGTTCATCCAGTTATAGCCTTCACTTTTCATGCTAAGGAGAAGCTTGGCCCATTCATTTGCCTGACAATGAAAATTTTATATAATATACTGTAAGATTGCTTGTAGCAATACATGTAGGTCTAATAGAGATACAACCATTGAGAAAACTGATATACAGTGGTTGACAGTACTTTAAAGTATTATGGCCATTTTAAAAAATGAGAATAATATAACTAAATATTCTTTTACCTTTGTGTGAAAGGTATTGATGTCTTCTGTAGTGGGAGATAGGTTAGTCATCACATCATAAAGTGCGGCAAAATCCTGTAACAAAATGTGGTAGATTTAAGCTCAAAATCATTAATATGGCTATTTAATGTATCCACATACTTCACACTTCATGTTTTTTAATATACATGCTTTACCTTATTTTTTCTTAAAAGAAAGACCTATTACAACTAAATGATAAGTACCTTCCAAAGCTTTGTGACTGATGCTAATATTTTTGGGTGCACAAATGAAGAAAACTTTGAGGGCAGATTCCTCAACAATTTTTTTTTGTCATCACCCATTAGCGAAGTCCAATCCAGCTTATTGTCTTTGTCATACCATATCTAAAGTAAAGTAGCAATACATTTTACATTGTGTTATGTGTTTTTTGGGGGGAATTGTGGTAGTTAGCTTATTAAATCATTTCGGAGTTTAATATTAATGGAGATTAATATCATTGAAAGCTTAAAAAGAATACCTACCTGAAATCCTACTCCACAGGTATGTATAGCATGCAAAAGGTTGTTGAGGTGTGATTTTTTTTGGTCTTTTTTGGGTACCCCAAAGTTGTCTTCCTGTGAATTTGAGAGGTAAAATGTGAAATCTTTAAACTTACTTAATATAAATCCTAGTTACAGTTTGTTTGGATCTAACCTCATCCCAGTCAACTGCATCATGTATTAATGCATGCTCCAGTCTGTCGGTTATTCGCAATAAGGCATGTAGCTCGTCAACCATGCAGTGGTCCAGAGGGATATTAAACAAAGGTGATTTCTGGCAACCAGGGTCTTTGTGCCATTTGTCATGAAGTTTTCTTTTGACATTCATGGAATGGTAATAATTCTCTGGCTTTGACATGTCCTGCCTGTCAATCATATATTAGTAATCTTGATTTAGTTTTTAGATGCATGCATATCTACAATATCAATACTTTTATACATGTAGTATGTTCTAAGTACTAGAAGCAGCTGTACTACCTTTCTTCTGTACTGACTTTGCAATAAATACAGGCATGTGAGGAATTGGCCGCCTTCATTCCAAGACACAATAAGAGAAACTATGGAGTTAAAGAGAAGGTTTTGTATATTTAGATTATACAGTCAATGTGAATATGATAATGTAATTACATTTACCTTGTAGTCACCTCCAAGAAATAATTCTATTTTGACTTTATGGTTATCAACCTCTATATACCCTTGTTCCTGTGTCTTATTCACATCTCTAATGACATTTGACAGGGAAACTTGAAGGTTGTCATAGCTCTCAGCAGTTTGAACCACTGCAATAGTGTGATTCCCTACAAATGAGAAACATTTGCACATAAGGATTCATATTGATATTAACAGCTAGTGCACTGATTATAGACAAAAAAAACAGAAGTCAAATATTACCTGAGCTTGACATCATGTTTTTATTGTCATCGATGATGGAAAATGAACACACCATGAGGTTACTTTTCCTAGTAAGTGCGGCACCATCTCCACTTATCTTTACCTTGGAGGACAAAAATGTACTTCATTGGCAATATATATTGATCTACAAATTAGTCTACATCACATGCAGTGAAGTCATCTTTTTAACATAATACCCCTATTTAAAAATGGAATGAAAAATTTTAGACAATACCTTGAAAGTCATTTCTTCTTTATCATTTGGTTTTCCTTCAAGCTGAAATTCAAATTTGTAAGCAATTAATCATGTGCATGGGCATGGTTAGATTTACATTTCAAGACTTACATGCTGTCTAAGTTGCTCTTGCAATAGCTCATGGAAGTTGAGCTCAGCCCCTGCAGTATTTCCTGGTGTCTTAGTAATGTTCCATTTGGAGTCAAGTTGGCCCTGGCATCCCTCAAGAAGGTAAGATCTTGTCATGGAACTGTTTCCTGGTATTTGGGTGATTTCATGATATGCCTCGAAGGACACCCCAAATTTATTGAGAATGGAGGTAAGCTCCATCACTTTTTCTCTCTCCTCTTCTTCTAGAGCAAGAAATTTCTCTATCCTGTACTTTCTTGTTGGTGAGATGTTGTCTGTTGGTTGTGTTTGTTGAGGTGGGATCTGAGTTGGAGTCTGAGTTGGAGTCTGAGTTGGAGTCTGAGGTGGAGTTTGAGGTGGAGTCTGAGGTGGAGCACCTTGATCTGTTACCACAGAGGGTTGCTCTGGTTGATTATTTGGCAAAGGTGTTGTTCCTAAATAAATATATTGGAGCATGTATGAGTTTAAATAAATATATCTTTTTCACTTTGAGTTCAATTTTACAAAGCCTGACAACCTACCACTACAAAGAGTAATTTTATGTTCTGTGCCAGTACATTGCTCCTTAACAGTCAAACTCTTAGGTGTCAACCCAAATGTTTCTGCAAACCACAACACTGAACTTGCTTGGTCCCTATAATAAAATAAAGAAATAAATAAGTGCAATGAATAGTAAATTAACACTGTAGCAGTAAATAATTTACATCTGTGTGTATGATTTGCAACTCACCTAATTTGTTTGATCTTCCTATTCTTCTGACGACACTGCACGTCTTGTATTTGTTTCCCTTTGTTTATTAATTCTTTCTTATATTTCTTTAAACTGTCATTTCCTTCGTTGAAACTCAAAGATTCCTTCAACAGTTCTAGCACTTTTGCACTTTGATGTGTCAAATGCCTATTCACCTCCACTAGCTCCTCTTGCAATTTTTTCATTTCCTCCTCTTTTTCTTTGATAACATTTTCAGGTACAGTTTTGATCTCATCCTCTTGAATAACCATTTGGAACCAAGATGATGATATTGTCATTTTTCTTGACTTTGAATTCATTTTTCCAACTCTTTTGTTGAATCGATATGTTGTGGTTTTTAATTGCGTCCCCACTCTGTGTGCCTTAGAAGAAATTGTATATCCCAGGGGTCTCAGGCTTTCATTCATGGCATTTAGGTATATAGCTGGATAAGACGGCTGTAATTTTCTCCATTGCCAAGGTGCTTCTCCGTTGTACTCCAAAATATAATGACGGCTTGTTGTGTTAACACATGGTCTTATTACATTGATGTATTGTGGCGCTATGACTGCCCACGGTGGCACGCTATCCTCGCCATCACTCAAATTGAAACAGGCTTTTTCTGCCATACCTTGTTAACCTTTTGTTCGTCTTTTTACAAGTCCGGAATCGTTACTCTGTAAGCTTTTACAAACGTTTTCATCATTCTTTGTCCCCTTATTGAATATGCCATGATTACCCGCGCTGACAATAAATTTCAAGATTTCCCGCGAACAATTTTGGACCCAGGCTTTGCGCGGTTTGATTCCTTGACTCCAAACCTCGAAATCTCTCGAAATCTCAGGATATGTCTTGCAAAACCGTGGCCGATTTTCCTTGCTCTAGGTTTTCTTTTGTTGGGAACTTCAGACGAGAAAGGAAAGGTTTGCACATAGCGTCTTTGTCATACGGTTTATACAGTACTTCTGTATCCTTAATAGCTATGACACCGCATGGATTCCAATTGCTACTATTCAACCAAACACCGAATTCAAGACGACGTATACTCTCGCTTGCGTTGTTGAGCTCACTGAATGCAGCGTTGTCGCCTTCGGTATAAGTAAGTAACCTTGGAACCGCGTAGTCTGCAAAAATAGATAAAAGAAATCCAAATTTTGAATAACTAGGGCAGGTACACAACATACAAAGACACAGCACCATAGTTAATAGATTAACTATGACAGCACAAATTCAAACTGAAATCCAACCTACAAGAGATAACATCAAAGGAAAATGAAAGCCCACCAGAATAGTCGAAAAGAACAAAGGAAAAGCCTAAAAAGATAACTTGCAAGTAGAACTACAAACAAGATTTAAATATAAACCTCTGCATGGCCAATATAAAAGACAAATGAGTAAATCAGATGTTGATTAAAAAAAAAAGAGAAAAAAAAAAAAAAAAAAAAAAAAACACAACTGTCTGCTCGGAACAGATCTAAAGCCTGAAACGGAGGGTTCCATATAATTGCCGCACAACACCGAGTGCTTCCTGCGAGATCGAAAAGAGAATAATGTGGGGAATGGAAACGAAAGCTATACCGGGCATCGTTATTGGGGCACTAGGCCTCATAAATCAGTGCTTAGGTAGGAATGTCAAACAACTATCAGGAAACATAGAAATCGCCAAACTGCAAAAAATCGCACTACTTGAAACTGCACATATCATTTGAAAAATCTTAAAGAATCCTAGTCAACTACGATGCACTGCGCTCCTGTGTTATTAATTACATCGTTCGCCTGCAACGTTCTCGAAGAGCTTCTTCCATACACCATTGGAGCAAACTTCTGCACAAATATCCTCAAATTCACAAAATTTTCTTCCTTTCCTTCTACAGCAAGTAGGTTGAATTTTTCAGAGTGATTCTCTTTGTGAAATTATGATTTTTCAGTCGTCCAACTGTTAGACAACCCCACTTTCGAAATCTACCTTAGATTCGTTGCCAAAATTTCTTGATCTTTAAGTGACTATTTAGCAATTATTCGCCGAAGGCGAAGTGAATATCGGGGAATATTTACCGAGACGCGAGTCTTCGAGCGGCGAGGTATAGGTCAACATTCTCCAAATTCACTGAGCCTGAGGCGAATAATTGTTTTAGCATATACCAACTTGTGTACAGCTAGAGTAACTTGTATTTTTAAATACAATAATTCAATAACAACAAACAAACAGAAACTTTTAGTTTTCGTGACAAATTCACGCAAAACTTTTAGCAAAACTTTTAGGCCATACTTCGTTGCCTTTTTAGTATTGATAGGAATGGCAGTTACTTTCATTTTTCAATTTCCTCATCGGAATTTGAAAAAACGATTGCTGGCAGATTTTTGCCATTTTGTTGCCGACTCAATATTCCGAGATTCAAAGGTGAATATCGTACAATATTCACCTCCAATTAACCAATGAGCGCGCGCGTTCTTAGCAAGTATACAAGTTGGTATCTGCTAATTAGCAATATATTATGATGGTCATAACACATCTAGCAGGAATAACAAGAACGATGGAACTGGATTTCCAAACTTTACCCTAAAAAAACGCCATTTTGCCTGGTAGAGAATATGGCGCTTTGCATAGCAAAATATCAAATGCGACCAAAATTTTGAATGCGGGTTTGAGATATAAAGTAGTGTACTTTGGGGGAGGTGATATTTTGATCAGCAGAAAAATTGACGTTTTCGTGAATACAAATAAGTAGATCTACTCTAATTCGACAAAATGTCGTCACAAGTTTCGAGCAGCAGTGACACAAATGAAACGCTTAAAAATTTGGAGTATTAAACTCAGCTAAATAAAAAAATCTTGAAAGTACGTAGCGGGCTTATCGTTTTTCTCCTTCAAATATTAAAGTTGTTATTACTATTATTCTTTCTAAAAATGGAAGTGATTGGTTCCACAGAACTACCCAACAGGAACTAATTTTTCTACCATTGAAGTGAGACCATTTTTGAGATATTATTTTCGCAAATAATAATAATGAATAATATATAATTTATATAGCGCTCGAGTTATTAAAATATTCTAAAGCGTTCACATTCGTGGCTAGAAAATAAAGAAAACAAAATCGTGTTATGGAACTGATATAGAATGAAAAAAGCTATTAACGCAGTAAGAAATAAATAAATAATTCGATATCAAATAGGAAAAATTTACATAAATGTAATGATTTTTAATATCATTGCTTCACTGAGCTCGGCGCTTAGGACTGAATTTTTAGAATACTTTTTGGTTGGCAATATTCTGATGATCGACTTGTGCCATATGAAGTTCCATGCACCCGACAATACACCAAGGTAAAAAATATATCTATATATCTATATGCTTATAGCCTTTATTAAATATGTCACGTGCAGTACTTTGGTTTATTCATACTAAAAACCCAGCTAGTAGAATAATAATGTTTTTTAACTTTCTAAAACAACACTGAGACAGAGAGCTTTTGAACTCGCGTTTGATTGAATGAAATCAGCGGATTTTCCTCAGCCACCAGCTAACCAATCCGCAAACACCAGCATAAAAAATTATCCCTCGATGTTTGTTCTCCCAGTTGTCAATAGTTTCTTGCGGTAAACAAGAAAAAAAGCGTTTGTTTTTGGAAAGAAGTTTCTGGGACTAATAGACAATTTCGTTCCGTATCATTAAATATACGCCAACCAAGTCTAGCAGAATTTTATTCTGTGATAAAAACTACTGACCATGAAAACTTAAGTTCTGCATATCATCTGCTTCTTGAAAGAACTTAAGAGTAGCGAAGACCTCTGGTCCCAAAGATACAAGCAGGTGATGTATAGTTTTTATCTCAACATTTTTCGTTGTTATCATAAAAACTCTCGAAATCTCTGTTCTCTCGGTAAAAAAAAGATGAGTCTTGAATAGAAACTGGTGACTAAGAGCATTGTTTCCAAAGCAACGAGGGACCTGGCTAGTCAATTTTTTCAATATGGCGGACGAAGAAGGAGAAAAACGATTGTAAATTGAACGCGATTCTCGAGCGATTCTGGACTCTCATCGTAGAACTAGCCTCCCAGATGACTAAACAAATACTTCAAGAAATCGTATATCACATTAAAAGGAGAAAGGAACAAATGCAGAATTTATTTAAGGCAGTGAATGTACATCAAATTTCCGATGTTACATTTGTTATGAAAGGCACTACTAAGACACAGCATTACGTTTCTTCATTCAATGTCCTACTTTCCATACAAGAGGACGCCATTTCGGGACTGAATTCACTCAAAAAAAATCGTTAGATCGATCAGTAGCTAAGAGGTAAGAATAAAGCAAAGCAAACTATCGTTGTATTACTTTTATTTTTCGATGTTACATTTTTTATTGATGCTTCTTCCTTATTGCCAACGAGAGTTGAAAGTACGAATTTAACATTGTTCTCTGTAATCCCTCGATGTAAATACGCATGAAATGTGATAGCCGCTCCGACAAGAATATGCAAATGAGTAAAAGTCGCCGGAAGTGACCCCGAATTGTACGCGATGTACTGTTCAACAATCGGCATAGTTTACAATAAAGGACTGAACACTTGTGAAGAAGAATCGGCATCTCACATGTAAGAAGAGTTTTTTAGGTCTTTTCCTTTATTTAAGAATTTTTCTCGATAAAAATTTGAAGTTTTTTTAAAACTAGGCACTTCCTCAAAACGTTTCACTGATTCGTGTGAAATTGGTCACGTAAAAGACCTGTAGCCGATGGAAGAGGTTTGCCAATGGACGCTCAAGAAATGGGCTTTAGATGAAGCCTGTGAACATATCCAAAGATATCTTCGAATATTTCTCTTTTTTTTCACTTTGTTCTTGTTCCTGGCGGCACGTTCCATGATTTAATGAGACGTAAAAAGAGCTGAATATACCTTCTTAATTCAACGCGTATTTTTATGTAGTATATCAAGGCACACGAGATACTAAATGAACTTAGGGCGGATGCATCTACTCTAATATAAGAGAATATGACTTCATCTCCGTCTTTTCCTAAGTAGTATATCACTGGTACTAATGCCAGACAGAAATATCAGTCCCCTTGATTAAGCACCTCGCACATATCTAGAGTATTATAGGAAGGCGGTCTGTCTTTGGGTCTATAAATTCCAGACTTCTCAAAAGCCTGTCAACCCAAAATCTGGTCTCGAAGATCGAAACTTGGTCTGCTTTTTGATTGAATGAAAAGTAAGATGAAAGTATTAACATAGAAACCAATAATAAGAAAAATGGGGAAAATCCAAGATGGCGGCTATGACGTCACGGAGACTCACTGACAGCTGTTGAAATTACGATCAAATGGCAATATATTTCAGTTTTAATCAAGTCAAGTCAGATCCCTATTGTGTTATGGTTAAATATCCTATAATCGCTGACGAATGTTATGGCGGAAGAGTAGGTTGGTAGGAGTAGGAAGAGTAGGAAGGAATAAAATACTGAGGTCGACCAAGTGAAAGGTCTGACATGTGCAGAATGTGGCTTGAACGATGAAAAAATTCTTTGATTTTATCAAATCTCTGGGGTGATCTAAGTCAGGGCATTGCTAACTCACAGATCAAACCCTGAAACAACCTCTGGGCTGATCTAAGTCAGGGCACGGCTAACTCACAGAACAAATAGGGAATTAACGTGTTGGGTTTTGCGGAGAAAGAAAATCAGAAGAACCCCGAGAGAAACCCTTAAATCAACATCGAAAAGGCTCTGTTACAAAAAATTGTTGATCTGTGAAGTTGATGACTGGCTGTACAGGATACCGTGAGCCATTCTGTACTTCGGTTCTATATTTAGTAGAGGTGTAATTCAATGATGAAATTCAATGAAGTGTTTAAGTCCCTTAATTGGTAAATATCCCGAGTATATCAGGATTATCCTAAATAAATATGATGCCTATAACGTATATCCAAAAAGATCAGACTAGCTAAGACTGGAAACTTAAACCGGGCACTAAAACTTTAGGAAAACTCTTGCACTCGAAAAAATTGGCTCCTTATTTTACTACGTAATTATAAAGCCGTAATAACGGACGTTGATAGTCCAAGGCTAGCAGATTTAGTAGCTTGAATACTGTGATTAATTTAATTTTTCTTATTATTTTAAGATTAATTTTTCTCGGAAAATAATAATTAAGAGCAAAGAGAGAGAGAGATGGAAAGGGAGGGTTGGAGTAAAGAGGCACTGCGGGAAAACCGGCTGAAAAAGAAGTAGAAGCACGAGAAATACTATAGAAAACACCTTTTTTGATATTCATATTCTGTTAGCTTCCCATGTTTTTTTGTCCACGTTTTCCTCTGACTCTAGCCTCAAATAAAGATCTTGATAAATACATGCGTTTTAGGGAATGACAACATAAATTGCGATGCTTATATTTTAGGTCGTGGAATAAAAAATAAAATTATACATTTGAACTAGTCACATTTGTGCATTGATGACTTTTTTCGATTAAACTTTCGTAAGGGCGTGTTCACACTTGGTTTCTGAGTACGATGCCTGAAGTACAATTCCTACTGAGCATTAATATAAACACAGTTTAACTTGAAGTATCCGCACTAAAATACAAGGACGAGTCCCGTGCCCATCAGTACACGGTTGGGACCTCGTACTCTGGCACAAAGTGTCCAAGCAACATAAGTATGAACACCCTTTTCATTTTAAATTTTTCTCATCTTTAAAATCCCAGCAGACTGATTATCTCGTTTCTCGAACCGTTAAAACTGCCATTGATTTTCTTTGCTCGATTTTCTCCTGAACTACTTTTTTTTTTTTACTTTATTTTATTTATTTTTAACTACGAGATTAAATAAATGAAATTTTTGTTTTTCCTCCTTTTATATGCTTTCTTGGTTTTAATGAATTTTTTGATCGAAAATGGACTTCAAAATTTGAAATGTAAACGTAGAGCGTCATGTTAATATACACTGTCACCTCATGATTGCTCACAGCGTTATGTAAGATAGAAATTTCATATACCATCACAAGTATTCATTATTTACCTTACACACAAAAAAGATATTGGTTTTATCAATTATAAAACATTTCAGTTAAATTATCCTAGTTTTCCCTTCTAAAGAGCTCGTTAAAATTTACCACGACGACTTCTTAAATAATTAAAAATAATCAATTTGTTTTAAAATTGGTTTATTCAAAATGTAAAATTAGTGGAATTTAAAGTATAAAGAAATAAAAAAAAATTTTTTTAATTTATAGCAAATTTTATAACGAAAGTTAATGTTCTCTCTCGTCGAGGTTTTTCAGCTTCCACTTGTTCGTGTTCCGGTGAGTTCTTCGACGGTCCCAAAGCAAACATTGCTTCCTACCGCACTTGATCTAATTGAAGGTCAACAGCTCTTTCAGCAAGAGAACAAATATCTTAATTTCTTAGTCTATTTTTTTAAATTTCTTCTTCGTCACTTTGGAATGCTTTTCACCAACGCATCAAAACTGTACCAGAATATAGTACACTGTGTGGGCGTCGAACTATTCAGCGCGCTCTTTCAGTTAGTCCTTTGAATTAACTTCCTTCAGTTATTGAACACCTTAAAACTGACCTCGTGATACAATATTGCAAGGTTTACCAAACTTAATTTTGGTGTTTGATTTGATTTCGACAATCACTCGTGATTCAGTTTCTCCGATGCTTTTTGATGAGTTTCTGTCTATGCCTGGCTAAGGTTACAAATAAATTGTAAATATAAAATGACAATAGATAGTTATCACTATTCAGCATGTTACAATTTCTTGACCAAAGTATTGATTCCAATCTCGACACTGTAGCATGATTGTATTAGTGTTTTTCTGTTTGCCGGAGAGCCCTCTTGAACGACGGTAGGTCATTCTTTTTTAATTTTCCTAAACTGAATAATGAGAGGTTTTTGTAAAGCATTTTCTAGTGCTTCCTTTAGGAAGGAAATTGATGTACTTTTCATTATTAGGCATAACCCTACTCCTCGAGAATTCATATCCAAAGCACTATTGGTGTCAAATTTAGAGCACTAACGTCATCTGATAAGAATTGGAACCAATTAATGTACCACTGTATTCAGTGAGACCCTATATCCTTTAGGCACCTGTCTTATTGCCTTGTGAACATATAAAAAGACGCTATCTGCCACAGCTCTACACATAGTTTGCCAGCAAAGCCAACACAGTTCCAGAACAGCACAGATATGGCATCAAACAAGACGATTCTGATCAGCCTTGGCGTAGCACTGTTCTTACTCTCTTGCATGTTAACACCGACCCATGGATTGTTTCCTGGAGTTAGCTATGGCAAAAGGAATATGGTAAGAAGATTTTAACGTAAATCTGGTGTAATTCCTACCAGCCCTCTCTTCTTCTTCTTCTTCTTCTTCTTCTTCTTCTTCTTCTTCTTCTTCTTCTTCTTCTTCTTCTTCTTCTTCTTCTTCTTTTTGGCGTACTTACTTTAAATCACAATGTCAAACCAGTTAAACTCTAAAAACTCTTTGGACAACTCTAATTAATTAAACAAATGTAACTCAAATTAATATAGTAGCGGCCAGCGGAGAAGATCGATTGAGTAGTAGACAAGAGAAGAGAAAAGGATTATGCTCGGTTCTCGGTGTGACGACTCTCTCAGTAATACTCGGTTCTATTCAGTGACATCAATGTGAAAAACAATTTGAAAAAGTGTTACTTAATATTGAATTAAAAGTTTTATGACCAATGTTATGCCGGCAAGGTTTTAAAAAAAAGTATTTTTTAAAAAACCAAGTGTTAACTTTCTGATCACAAAGCAATTCAGTTAATAGCATTTTTCACGACAATTTGACAAATGCCGTTCAATTTGAATTATTTTAGTATTAACTCAAAATGGCAATATATGAGAATTTTGAAGTGAAAGGTTCCATAGATTCGAATGATGCTTTAATTTCAAAACAATTATTTATTATATCATTGATTTAGGAGAAATGTGCATGTTTTTCTAATCAATATTTCAAACGCCGTTTGTCCAAAAATGCTAATGGCAGTTTTGAAGGAATGATTTTCCATAAATTCGAAGGATTATAAATTCTAACATTGGGTATTAAAACAAATTAAAATTGGTAACTCTCCATGCCGAAGAATAAAACTTGCAGCCAGATAAGATGAAGAAATTGCATGATTAATAAAAAATTTGTTCCCAGAACTGTCCGGCTAGTATGATCTTCTATTATTTCAAAACTTTGTAAAAACTCTGCCGAAATTTTTTTGCTTTCAAAATAGCAAGATTTTTTTTTTTTTTTTTTGCTCCGACTTAGGACTTGATTATATAAAATATCTTTGGGTTCCTAAGGTTTGCTTCTCCAGTTCATTGTTTGGTGAACTTGGACTACACTTTGTGACGGAAATAGGATACGGTTAAAGACAAGAACGGAAAACCATTTACATGTCATTTCTCTTCCTATCCAACCATTTACATGTCATTTCTTGTCGTAATACCATATTCAAAGCACAACTGATGTCATGCGAAGTCTGGTGACAGAT
Organism: Actinia tenebrosa; assembly: GCF_029948245.1. Taxonomy (NCBI): domain Eukaryota; kingdom Metazoa; phylum Cnidaria; class Anthozoa; order Actiniaria; family Actiniidae; genus Actinia; species Actinia tenebrosa. The sequence goes on from NW_028292585.1 coordinate 6,712,020, forward strand.
TAACTGACTGATTGTAGCCACTTTATTGCAATTACGACTATAAAGAACTTTGATCATTATCGTTTTTAATACTTGTCCTTCGTTCACTCTTCCTCTTCTCTTTCTTTACTTGTTGAAGTGTCTTATTAAGTCTTGTGTTTCATGAACGTACGGATTTTGGACTAATCCAGGACATTACGCAGGACGCATTTGTCTGGATGGACTTTTAACTTGGTTTTTCATATTCTTTCCTCTTCTTCTCCCCTTTCTTAATTAATCTCATGCTTTTAAAGTATCCCTCGCTTACACAATGCAGGCAGTCCTTTGAAGTTTGTTTTTATGCGCAGGAAAAAATGAACTTTAGAGATTTGAAAAAAAAAGATTCCCCTTTGTGATAACTAAACATTGCGTTAATGCTGTGCTTATCAAGGTTATTTGGATTGCTCATAACATCAGCAAACACGACATTCACATTTTCCTTCTCTTAATTTCTTTTTTCTTTCTTTTTTCATTTATGTTTTTCTCGCTCCTTAAAAACTTGCGTTTTAAGTACTTTCCGAGTAAATGTTCACATTTTGGTTACCAAATATACAACAAATTTGAATCACTAATATATGTTTTTAATTTTCCAGCATCCAAATGAAGAGGTCCTGGCAATCAGACAAAGAATTTGCCAAGCAACTCAGTTTTTACGGTGTGGTGAAGACCTCTCCGACGCTATGGATACCAGGACCTCAGATCAACGAAGAACAACTATTCGCAACGCACGACATTAACTCCTGCAAGACCAAGACTAGCTTGACTGACAATCACATAGATATTTTTTCAAGATAAAGATAATTGATGAAGACGTCATGAAACTACAAATATCCATTTATCTATTTGCTAGAAGCCGTGTTAATACACTTTTTAAAAAAGATGTACACAGACGTGCCAGAGTGATGATCGAAGCATATAGATGTTTGTTTTCTTGAGTGTATAAAATAATGGATTTGTATATCTTGTTAAAGTGTATTTATGATTGTTGCACTAGTTTAATATTTGCATTAATTGAATATTAAAAAATACAATCATCAAAAGAAAAAGTCTACTACTGAAGAGACTGGGTTCTAGGGGAGAGTTAGTGACGTCATAGCAGTAACCAACGCACTTGAACCAACTTTAAACGCACCACAATGAGTAGTATATTATATCTTAGAGTATCTTCGGGTATTCAGTGATGGTAGTGATGACTGAGGGACTTTATACTGATGGTAACCTCGCCGATAACACACAAAAATTATGGGATATCCCCCCTGATATTTTTTTCGGAAAGCCCTAGTTATATATATATATTCCATTCCTCTGCATGTTCAGTGATGTACCATCAGTAGTGCCTCAGTCATTACTTACCTTGTCCATCATATACATATGAAGAGCCACTCGTCTTTTCCCTCTACATTCCCTCGCCTCTCATCCCTTTTTCCCTCCACGTCCTTCACCTATTTATCTATTTATTCCTCATCCTCATTTTTTCCTATGTTTTCTTATTCTTCTCATCATCATCCTTCATCTTAATCATAATCTCCATTTTCGTGCCTTATCTGCCGTCTGTCTTCTGTCCATCCCTCCGTCTGACTGTCTGTCTAACCAGAGTCTGTCTACCTCTACTTCTCCTGTGATTCACATTTCACACCATGTCAGTCCAATAGACCAAATTCAAAACTCGCACCGATGTGAGGCTTAAGTTGTGAACAAAGGGATCTGGCGTGACTCAAAGTAATCTGGCGTGATTCAAAAGTCACGAATAACGCCAGATTCCTTTGTTCACAACTTAAGCCTCACATCGGTGCGAGTTTTGAATTTGATCTATATCATCGTTTTCTGAAAAATAAAATTAGAACTTCATTCGAAGTCCATTCCTCCATTTTTGCCCTATTACAAATCTTCTAGAAAGAAAATGCTTCCTAGAAAAAGTATAGCAATATCTAATAACTGGCCTGCTTTTATTCTTGTCTTGTCGCCGGCTTGACGTTGTTTTTCTCCCTTTAAAGAAATACTTATTAGCATGTGGCATTTTTTATTTATTTATTTATTTATTTATTATTTTTTTGTATCCTTAGTTGCAGAAAAAAGTGTATTTTTTATAAGAAGAATGAAAAAAGGAACCGTATAAATAAAACTGATAGAGAAACAAATGGATAAGAAAAACGCACCACACACAATCATGATCAAAGTTTATTAAAATTGGCTTGTAGTTTTTTTCAGTGTTCTTTTTTGGTTTTTTGTTTTTTGTTTTTTGTTTGTTTGTTTTTTTTTTTTTTTTTTTGTTTTTTTTTTGTTTTAGTCGTCAATTCATCCAAAAATGAATGTCAATTCATTCATTCTCGTTTTGAGTATGCAGATACAAGAATCTCAACCTTCAAGGCGACATTGGACCTTTTTAAGCGCAACGAAAATATATTTCAAACATTTGTAAAACAGATAAAACGTTTTTAAAAATCCAATAGTTGCGTGTGCGTCCTACACATCGAAAGCTTAAGTGCAGTCAAAATGTCCATTGCTTATTGCCTTCATCAATTGTATCATTTTCTATCATTTGTTTAAGTGTCTGAAGGAGTTCCTAGTTCTAAATGCAATCAACATCCGCGGGGCATTGTCAAGATTGGAGTCAATTTTGAACCGGCTTTTTAGCGTTTTGTCCTCAGGGCACTTTTATGATACACTTAAAGAGGAGTATATATATATATATATATATATTATTCCTTCTTCTCTCTTCTCTCTCCATTGTAGTTTCGCTTCCATTTACTAACATTTCAAACCAATGCTTTCAACTCCAGCCTTTCTGCGCGGAATTCCAATTTCTTGTTAGAATATTCCGTGTATACAAAAATACGATATATATTGTATTAATATATATGTGTTTCATGTATACTTGCTCGTATTCCTAAGCTTGTTTGTCTCGTGTTAATTCACTCCAGGGTATTCACAGAAACAGGTTTCTTCTTTATTGCTTCTTGTCATATAAACACGCTTTCCTCTCCCTTCTCTCAACGGCTCTTCAGTTCATAGTAGACATTTTCTCTTTGGGGTGTTTTTATTTATTTTATTTTATTTTATTTTATTTTTTATTTTTTTGGGCTCTGATAAAAGTCCTTTTTTTCCCGCAGATCTTACCTCGTAAATCATTCTTTGGCTCATTGAAACCATTAAAATGATATCGCTTTTACCTACTGATGATATAAAAACATCTAAAAAAAGATCACTCCATTATTTCTCAGCCTGTAAATGTTAAAATGTTTGATAAAAATGATTTTCCTCGCTTAGTAGATCTGTCGTTGTTAATTTGATCGTGCGTTTGTGAACCCTACGTTTTGTTCCGTTATATTAAATATCTATCATATATCATGTGCACAAAAACATTTTGATTATTTGTAGTAGTTAAGTTTTATTATTCATCAAGTTTATTCCATGCTGTTGATACTGTTTCCCACATGGTTACGGATATACCAAGCCAGATCTCAGCCGGTGGGAGGAGGTTCAAACCAAGCGGTCACCTTTGTAAAACGACCAATAGTAAAAAACAAATGCGTGTGTTAGTACTGAGGTGATCACACTTCGACCAGAAGCGGCCACCTTTTTATATCGACCAGTAAAATGATACCTTAAACGTTTTAAATTTAACTAAGCATGCGGCTGTTATTTATCATATGACACTCCGACGAAAGTAAGAAAACAAATGCTTGTCTCGGTTGGTGAAGACACTTTGACCAGTAGCGGCCACCTTTTTAAATCGACTAGTAAAATGATACCTTAATGGTTAAAGATTTCTTATAAAACTAGTCGTTACATAATGTTAGTGAAGTGCTGCAGATATATGCAAGACCACATTTTACCAACAGCCAGCACCAAGATACTTGAAAACATTCATCAACAGACTACTAAATTTGACAGTGTACATGTGAATGAGCTCGAGGGGCAGCATAGACGCTCAAAATAACCCCACAAAGTATCCTGCAAACCACAACGAAACCGTGCTTTCGACGTAGTGCACGTTTCCTCTAATGAAGAACTCCGCAATCCATATTTACTGCAGCCGAGCCGAGTATTTACCGAGCATTCTTCGAAGACACAGTACGACACGACCGATGCCCGAGCATATTCCGAGCATTCTCCGAAAAATCCGGCTGGACCGACGCCGTGATCCAAATTCGAGATTTTGCTCGCATATAGTCCACAGGGTCCTAACATGCAATAACTGTTGTGTCGGGATTAGTGTTGCTGCTCGTCTTACGGCTTCGCAGCAATAATTGGGATAGTACGCGCGCTACGATTGGTCGAAAACCATGTTTGATGAGGGTATCAAAACACGCTCGCGTCATCCTTTACATCAGAATAATACGATATTTTTTTCGTTTTTTGGCGTGTTTGTTATTTCATAAAACAGATTAAAAAACAGTTTTCCGTGTTTGATACTCTGATCAAAACACTTGGGGTGTTGAAAGAACACTCGAGAAGCTCGAAACCACTCCTCTACGCGTCGTGGTTTCCTACGCTCCTCTCGTGTTCTCTCAACATCCCAAGTGTTTTGATCAGAGTATCAAACACGGAAAACTGTTTTTGATCTGTTAAACTAAGCATGCGGATGTAGTTATGTGTGCCATTCCGACCAGGCGCTCCGACCATAACGACCAAGACCAACGTTTTACTAATCATGCTGGTGTTTTGAATAAAGAAAAGATCTATAGACCTATAGACGACCAAATAGAGATAAGGCTAATCAGTAAAAATAAAATGCGATTGATTAAATATCTCTGTTGATATAAGCCAGCAGGCCGGTTCGAGTCTGTTACATTGTATTTATTCGTCGTGTTTATACACACGTATTGTTAGCTACCTTGGTTGTGAGGTCATCAGCTGTCTAATGACATAATTCCATGCGTGGTGTAAATATCTCATCACCATTTGACAATTGAAAAGTTATGTTGCGATGCGTGTGGTCTCTTTAGGGAAGAACGGGTGACGTAATGCGCTTGTCTCTGCATCTCACTAATGAGACACGGGTCCGACTACCGGATATGGTGTCGTAGGTTAGTAGAGTTGTTTGCTGGTTCTCTCGAGCTCCTGGGCTTGGAGGGTTTTTCGTTTTTCTTCGGGTTCTCCGGTTTGGGAAGCACGGGTGGCGTGCGCTGCTAATGCGCCGCCTCTCACCAATGCGACTCGAGTTCGAGCCCCGCCGTGCTCGGTTTCGTATGTGAGTAGAGTTGTTTGTTGGTTCTCTCCTGTGCTTCGAGGGTTTTACTCCGGGTTCTACGGTTTTCCTCCCTCCAAAAATCAACTTCTAAAATTCCAATTCGATCTTGGGCTTTCACCTAGCATGGATCTGAGGGTTCCGTTCGTGATTGTCTCACTCTGTGATTACAGACAAAACTGGTAGATTTTTTTTCTCCCTCAGCAAAAATCAACTTTTAAATTCCAATTCGATGTGAATTCGATAACGGAACGAGGCGACAGGTATGTATGTGTCGCCTGGGATGCTTGTCAAGCAGATTATCATAATTGATGTAACTATTGCAAACGCTCAAAAATCTAAAAAAAATCCAAATCACTCACACTATTGCGCGCCAAATAAAGTCATTTTGTTTACAAAGTAGTTAGTGTCCATTCTGTGATTAGTGCGCATGTCCAGCGCAGGGCATTATGGGTAGGATATTACAAATCGCGGCAAAAGCAACGTAAAAGATAGTAGTTTCTCGTTACCTCTCAGATCCACGTCTTTTCTCATTCAAAGTTTTATCTCGGAGTATCAATCTCTTTGATTTGATAGTCTTTTTCTTATAATTTGTCAAATAAGGTTTTAAAAATCTCTTTGCAAAAACGTCTCTCGTGCTTTCGTGTTCTACAGTTGCCAAAGTCGAGACTAAAGAGAAACAAGTTTATTGAACGAGTGAGACTTGATTTAGAGAGGGGCACACTTGAAGGTTACAACTAAATGTACTGATAAACTGGTAGCCATCATCGCCTAACGTCTTTAAATTTGCGGGTATACTGTTTAACGTAGTCAAAAGAGAATCATTTCTTGGATGAGTAAGATTGTTCTGTTTTCCTGTAGCGCTAGAAAATCGGAAATTGAAACTTAAACTTGAATTATCGAGCACTTTCACACTACACTTAAAAGGAGTGCAGAGAGTAGCAAGAGAAAATTATTGTAGAATTATTTTTAAGTGCTTATCTCGTTACATATCATTGTCTCTGTGTGGTTTTACTTCCTCTATAATGAACCAGCAGAACCTGCTTTTTGTTGGGTACTCTTACTAAGATGCGAAAATCAATCGTATTGTCAATAACTCATCTCTTTATGTAAGTTCGCAAAGCATTCAAAAAAACAAAACTCTTAAAAATGCCAAGTAATGGGGAGTTTACACGGCTAGTGTGGCATTTCTAAATATTACTTCAAGGCCAACAAAAATATCATGGCTCTAAAGAGCATGTTAAAGTTCATTGTCAATGTGAAGAGTCCAAAGAAAAGGACCCAAGTCAGCAATGACCAAAGATTGCCAACTTAATAAGAATTGTCCATATTAAATGTGCAAACTTTGGACTTCAATGAAGTGGTTTCATCTCGTATTTGCTAAATCTAACAGCTGGATTTGTTAAGGAGTGATTGCACCTATCTTTAGAGTTGTTTAATTAACAATTTTATTGGGTGCAGATATTTTGGTATATCAAAAAGTGAGTGGAATCGATTGGGTACGATTATTCTATTGGTCTAAATGAGTTTTTCTTAATTAGCAGCAACAAACTACTTGATATGACGCTTTGAAGGTGGAGTTAATTTTAATATGTCCGGAAGAAAACTTATTCAATAAGTTGGTGAGATCAATACGCATCCTATGGCTATTTACCAAACACTTGATCAATACCAATAGCGCGAATGGGGAAAATATGATGAAATTAGGACGATTTGAAGCGCTAAAAAAAGTCGGTCAAATTTTTCATTACTGAATCTTGATCAATACCAATAGCGCGAATGGGGAAAATATGATGAAATTAGAACGATTTGAAGCGCTAAAAAAAGTCGATCAAACTTTTCATTAATAAAAAGTTATGGCAAGGAAAGATTTGTTCTATTTTCTAACTTTCGGGATTAATTACTGAGCTTGGGGCGTGCATAAGACCAACTAGTCTCTCAAGCGTTTGAGTCCAATTGGACTGCGCAGCCCACAAAATTACTCGCCTACCACCCTACAAACAGTGTTTTGTGTTATGTTCAACAGATCAATACCTAACTTTTTCTACTTGATTTGAATGTAAAGATCAAGGCATAAAAACTCATATGCCTTCTATTAACTTTTTTAATTTTATATTTTAGTTTTAGGATTAAATCTTGCCTGCATTTCGTTTCTCCTGTGTCTTTTTTAAGTTCCTTAATAAGCTTGAATTAGTATTTAATAAAAGGAGTTATTATGTTGGCGTTGGACAGTTGGAAGAGAATTGTTGTTTTAGAGTCCTGGAGTTTGAGACTGTTGAATTGAGAACGCCAAGTCTCATACAATTATTTGTTAGCATCCACTTGACGCAACACGCCAGCTGGACACGATAACATTGCGTAATTACAGCAATGAACCTATAAAATAGGGCTCTTTTTTCTTCTTCTTCGCATTCAAACAACTGCAAGTCTCACCTCGAAAACAAGATCCTATGTGTGAAGAGTAAGACCTTACAAACCAACAAGATGAACTCAACTAAGCAAGTATTCGTCCTGGTAGCTTTGCTGCTAGTACTGTCCATGTTTCTTGACGGGAACGAAGCGTCCGTGGCTGTTCCTGGGTCTCCGTTTGGAAAGCGAGGCGGCGCAAGTAAGGTAAAGCAAACAATGTTTCATATTGTGTCTCTTTAGAAGACGCGTGGATGAGTCTATAGACCCACCGGCCACGCCCTTTTCGTGTCATAAGGCAGCAGAACGACTAAGGCACAGATTAAGTTGAACTTAAGCTCCACGCCCTCTTCTCCCGCTTTTATGTAACATCTATTAGTTCCACAATCAGTACTCACTTTGCCTCCGCTAGAGTCAAGTCAATCATGAGTTTATCGTTTCCTGCTTTAATGAGAGCACATTCCATGTTACTCCTTGACCATGGCCATTTTTACTCGTTTTTCCTCATTCGTTTAATGATATCCCTTGGAGTAGTTATACTCTTCAAACTGGCACTTGAAGTCGAATTGTTCCAATGATGGCACACGGTGCCCTGACTGTTATTGTCAGAATATCCCTTAGAGTAATCGTTAGATATACTCTTCAAACTGCCACTTGAAGTCGTATTCTTTCAATGATAAGCACAGGCTGTCGTTTTATCGCACTTGTCTCCGTATGAGGCATTCAGAAATTAAGCGACATTTAGAAGAGCTAAATTATATACACAACAAAAAAACGGCGTGAAAAAGTATAAAGTGGATTTAAAGAGCAAGTGTTGTAGATAATGTGTTTTTAGAGTTTTGTCAAACTTTTATCAGGTCGACCACCACCAGACCATCAGGTAATGTCATTATTGGAATCAGCCAATCAGCAAGCATTTTGTTCGTAGCTCAATATCGCGGTTTTTATAAATCCACGGTTTTCGACTCGGTAACAGTTTATCCTCATAAGCAAATAAAACTCACGCAAGAAAAAAGTGACCAAATACTTTCTACAAATTGTTAATGGGATATGTTTTTTGTGTGTGTGTGTTTTATTTTGTTTTGTTTTTTTGTTTTTTGTTTGTTTTTTTTTTGTTTGTTTTCGTTTTGTTTTGTTTTGTTTTTTTTTTTGGTTTTTTTTTTGATGATGAAAAAAAAAATTGAAAAATTAGAAGTAGATATTAGGGAATTTCTTTTTGACAATTAACAATGCCATTGCACTCTTAAATTCGAAGTCACCTATTTTGTATATTTTAAGGAGGGTTGGAAGTTCGAGTATAGTTCATGAATTCTATTATTTTGAAATATCGAAAGTGTGCTTTTTTCAATCTGCTCACTCATTCTGAAACGTTAAGTACACCTATTTCAAAAAACATTGTCGGTTTGAGATCTAAAATCACCGATTAACACGCTGCAAATGTAATATATTCACAGTTGAACAACATAGTTTCCTTTTAGATTGGAATATGAAGCATTACCATTGAGTTAGGAATGTGATTTTTCGTATTTTAGCCAGAAAACATAAAAGCACAAAAATTCCGTCTCAGATCGCTCATTTCAGGAACCTCCGACCGACAACGTCTTTAAAAATAGGTGTGTACGGTTCGCAGCGAAATCTATGTTTCGCAGTTGGTAATTTGTATGGTTTATCTATTCATTGTTTCTTATTCCCCTTTCCTCTTCTTTCAGGCAGCTTCTCGTGCACATGCGCACATCTGTGAGGCAGCCAAACTCGTTCAGTGTCAACCAAACGACGAACCTGCCCGAACAGATATCGATTGATAACCTTATCAGGCCCTTGGTTGAGACCTATAAGACACAACACAAGAGAAACTCGGTTAATTGCTGGCGATTAAATAGTTAGCTGGAATCTACTAAGGCTATGTCAGCCATGATAGTTTGTCCAGTGGAGTAGCCTGCTGGTTAAATAAATATTGTCAGAAATGAAAAACGAGTAGTCGTTTGTTGAATCCCTTTAGGACAAACATCTTTTTTACCTACCGGACGGATGGACGGATTGGTGAATGGATGGACGGATAGATGGATGGATGGATGGACGGACGGACGAATAGATGGATGGATGGACGGGTGGGTGGACGGATGGAAGGACGGGTGGACGGATGGATGCCATTAGCAGAGTTTTACTTTCCTAACTTCCCCCCATTTGGTTGTTAAACTCCTGTTATTCTCTTTTTCTTTTCTTCCTTCCGTTTCCTTTACTACTTCTTAATTGCAATTCATAAATGACTCATTCTCCGCGGGCTAGATGACTTTTTAGGGCTTTTTGCGTTCATATTCCTCATATGACCTCGGGCTTGCAGCTTTTTAACTTTAATTCTAACGAAAAGTCCTTAAAAATACGTATTTACGATCTTTTAATTAAAGGGATATTTAAAGTGTAATAATAAAACTGCCTGGAAAGTTTGAGGAATATGTATATTTATAGAATTTTATTTTCGAATATCTTGAGTTCAAAATATTTGTACAGTCCTGCAGAACTGCTTAGGGTTTTTTTTTTTTTTTTTTTTTTTTTTTTTTTTAAATATATATTTTTAATATTTATCTTAAACTCCTTCCTGAATGGCGGATCGTAAGCTTATTTCCGAGTCAATATAGAATTTTAAAAATTACAAAGCTAAACAAAATCAGTTTACTTCAAGCTGCTTTAAAGACTTGAACCTTCCTCAAAGGGGCCCATGAATTCTATTGAAAACCCTATCTAGTGTTGATAAAACGTGGGCCAGCACAAGATGAGTAGATCTGGATTTTCGTCTCGTCTCGTCTCGTCTCGTAAAGGCTTTTGAAATAAATTATTTGTTCACCTGTTCATTTTAAATTTTTTAACTAGTTTTTGTTTCTATTTCTTTCCTCGTTCTTTTCTGTTATTCTTTTTATATATTTCCACTTAGTCAAAAAACGGGTGATACAATAATAATACAAGCTTTTTCTCGATCGTTGTAGCTTTTTTAAAATCTTTCCTCTACCTATGCTCTTCCTTTCCACTCAATGAAGCTGCTGTACTTTGAGAGAGTCGTAGTTTCGTCCTATTCTGCAAGTTTAGTCTTTGCCGTATTCTGCAGGTTTCAATTTATTCTTTTATTTTTAACTCACTCCACTCCACCCTTACGGATGCTTCTGACGGATGTATAACTACATTCACTCTGAAGCGAAATTACTTAGATAAGTTATAATGGTTTATTGTCAAAATAATGTGAGGAAATGGCCCATTGCACGCCTATAAAGGACAATATAGATGGATCATAAACGGTTCGTTGTGCGAGAAAGCGTGGGGAAATCCTACAACTGGCTTGGCCTTTCTTTCGTCCGCGAAGTAAAGTAGTCGGGAAATCTTCTAAAAGTATATGAAGGACCCACTGAACAATTTGTCTTCGGGCTTTGATACGCCCAGACGTTGTTTTAGGGTTCGATCAATGAAATTTAAAGTGTCCATAGTTCCACAGATATTAAAGTAATACAATTCCTTAAAAGTAACCGTTAAGAAAATGCTCGTAACGTACAAGGAAATAGCCCGTGGTATGAAATGGAAAATTTATCTTTTTTCTTTGGATTCAATATATATCCGCCCCAAACCCTATTGCTCTCTTTCGGTCAGCTTAATTACGGCCCCTACTAAACTGAAATGGCGAAGGGCTGTGTTCTGGGTCTAAAGAATTAGAGATGACAAATATTCATGTGCATTGATTTTGACTTCCAAACTTCCGTGTTTAATTTAGTTCTTTTCTAATAGCGTTCCACACATAGCTTGGTAGATCTGCTCTTATTTACCTAATTAAATACCCAAGTCGTTAAGCTAGTGTTCTCAGTGTTTTGCATTAAATCTATTTTTTCTGCTCTTTAAACGTTTTATGACTCTTATGAGTCATAATTCTGAATGACTCTCACTGGCATTGATTACCACGAGAAATGGTATAAAAGTCAGTTCATCTGAAGATCTGAACGCGTTTACCATTAAGTATAACAAGACAGACGAGTAACATGGCCTGTGGCAAGAAAGTTCTCATCTTTGTTACTTTGATAGTTGGATTGTTGGTGTTCGTAGATAAGAGTTCTTCGACTATGCCCGTGCCCGTGCCTGGACCTCCTTATGGTAAAAGAAGCAGCATCAGTAAGGTAAGAGAGAGGAAAGTATAGCAAGCAATGTAATGTATAGGGGAATAAGCTATAGCATTGTTGTAAATAAGGTAAGAGAGAGGAAACTACAGTAAGCAAGGGAATGCATAGTGGAATAACGCATAGCATTAGTGTAAACGAGGTAAGAGAGGAAAGTATAGCAAGCCATGAAGGGAGCGTCGTAGATTAGACGTAATGCAACTACCGAATTCGTACCGGCAACACTTTAAGTCGCAGTTCTCTATTTTTATAATGAGCAATTAAGTATAATATGCATGTATGAGCCATAACAACATAAAGCTGCTCTTTATTTTACGCTGAACTGTTTAGTTCATCTTGGAGCTAACTCAGCTAAGCTGTTCGTTTGTACTGCAGTACTAAAGTTAATCATTTTAAAATCAAAAAGTTAAACTAATGTCATGTCTGATATTCTACCTCGCTTGTAAACTAGATAACCTTAAATTAAGCTTGTTAACTTTACTTCTCAACTTTTTATATCCAGGAAAGTGTAGACTAGAAACTTACGTAAGAAGCAAACGTGTCTTGTCACGCGACTGATCGAAGTCGCATGGGCTTGAGATTATGGGATTGATAAGGCTGTCCAGAGAAACCAGAGCTATTTTTCTTGGATCAATTTATTTAAAAGCATAGGGCTATTCTGTACCTGTAGTCATATAAAAATGGGTAGTTTTGAAGAATAACTTAACTTTTAGGAAATCTTTCAATTTCTTACTTTGGAAAATGTCATTATTCGTTTGATATGAAAAATATATATATATGCAAAACAGACCAAATTAAAATATGTTTCAATTTGCCGGTAAAACTTTAGACTTATTATTTATTTTTGTTTTTATAATTCAGTGTTGTTTTTTTTAAATGTATTTTTATAGGAAGTCCGTCTTAACATCTGCAATGCAGCAAGACTCGTGCAATGTTTGGCAAGCGATGGGCTCCGAATGGATATCGATTAGCGATGACACTTCGATCTCCGATCCGATACATCACGATGTTTACCTTAAAAATCACCAGGAGTTGAGAAAAACACTTTCATCGCAACCTATTGGTTATTAGCGATATTGGATAGACATTAAGGATAACAAGGAAACATGTAAAAATACATTATTAGTTTGTGTTGAGTAACATGGAATCCAATAAAATGTTGAAATACTTATGAATGAGTCTAGATAATGATAATGATCTATGATTTATATAGCGCCCTTTCTATATGGATGTAATCAAAGGCGCTTTACATTGAGTTGTGAATGACAGATTGCTTTTATGCAATTCACAAGCATGAGAGATGGTTAGTATGAAGTGTAGGCACTGAGAGTGGTCACTGCCAGGGTTTCTTTACGTCCTCATTGCTTTACTAAGGAATTAAAACAAAACAGCGATAATTACAGCGACACTAAATGCAACGACAATGACAAGAGACAAACTATTTTGGTGGTAGCCAAGAATTTATAATTATTCATGATTTTGTTTGCTTTTTAGGTCTGCAAATTAGCAGCACATCAATCTTCCAATGTCAAAGAAATGGATAGTATAGTGAGCCCCAAACGAATATCGATTAGCGATGACACTACTCCATATCAAAAGTGCATGGTATCGTGGATAGATAACGATAAGAATAATAAAAAATTAAGAACATGAAATAAACCACTATTTTTAATATTAAGCTCGCGTTTAGTAACCTTGACAAGTACATGATAAATAATAAAATAAGCCTTGCAGGTCTTATGGAAGAAAAAGTTGTATTAATTGGTTAATAAGGAAAAATTTAAAAATTGACTCAAAATCCACCTACTCCTATTATGAGTGATACTCCATGTAGCGTTATATAAATCAGCCAGAAACGACTGGTCAAAAACATGAATTTCACACCAAATCAAATGTTCGATTCTTAGGATTTTTGTTGTTGTTGTTGTTGTTGTTGTTGTTGGTGGTGGTGGTGGTGTGAAATACATGTTATTTAACAGGCTTTCCTCGCTTTCGAAACACTTTGAAAGCGCTTGAAAACAGCCCAGCTAACTATACGCGATAACGCCAACGTCACCTGTAACAGTCACACTTTAAGAGATGCTTTTGTGGAAACAAAAATCGAAAAAAGTAAGGAAGAAGAGAAGAAGAAGAAAAAAGAAGAGAAGAGAAGACGAAAAGAAGAGAGCCAGACGAGAAGAAAAGAGAAGGAAGAGAAAGAAAAGAAAATCAAAAATACCACTTTAATAAAGTGCTATGATCTCCACTGAAATGAAGCTACTTTTCAAAGTTTAAACGGCTAGTCTGGGTGTATATATAGTCGTGTATGGAAAGGTAATGCCCTTTTATTCTACTATTCTACGTTGTCTGGCTTAAAAGTAGATAACATCTTATAATTTCTGTCGCTTCAAAACACTTCACATCTATCGTCTACATTTAACCGTGCACTACTACATCATGCAAATATCTAGATGAAGATCTAAGAAAACTTCCCTAATCTCCAAATTAAGATATTCGTTATCAACCAGGCTTAGTTGACGTACTATCTGCATGAGGGTATTTTTGTATTCGCAGTTTTCTTTTGTCTTAGGATTGAATTATCTTCGAAAAGATCATTTTATGGATGGTTTATTTGTTGGCCTCCGAAAAGCTTGTTTGTCAAAGGCGCAACTTTGCGTAGGAAATGCAGTGAGATTTTTTTTTCTTCTTCTTCCAATAAACCTTGAATAGCCATTCATTCATTCATTCATCCATTCATCCATCCATTCATCCATCCATCCATCCATCCATCCATCCATCCATCCATTCATTCATTCATTCATTCATTCATTCGCCATTCATTCATCCATTCGTTGGTTCGTTCATTCGCTCGTTCGTTGTTTTTTCGTTCGTTCGTTCGCAAGTAAATTTTCGACAAAAAATAATATTAAAGAGGCGAAGAGAAGAAGTACTGTTGGGCTTGTTGCTGAAATAGATAAGTCATACTATTAAAAATAGACCTCCTCGGCTAATGTTTTCCCATTTCAGACCACGTGCCATTCCCTTGAGAATAATATTCTTTGTTTGAGTTGTATACATATTCATGTGTCTTCTCATGTGCAACCGTTAAACAAAGGAATGATACTCTAGGGAATGACACGTGGTCTGAAATGGGAAAGCATTACGTTAGAGCCGAGGAGATCTATTTACTCTTAATTTACCTATTGCGCATGTTCATATATTAATAATAATTCAGTTATAATAATAACTTTATTAATTTTAGAAATTTTGGCTTTGTTTTGTTCTTAATTAAGAAACAGCCGAAGATCCGAGACATGACGAGACAACAAAGAATGTAGATATTGAAGTTGCGCAGAACTGAGTGGATGCTAAAACGGGCCAATAACTTGTGCCACACCTGTGCCGAAAGCAAAGAACTGCGTCACGGACGTTAACTTATCTCGTGAGCTAACAATCGCGTGATTGAATCAGTGTTATATTATTAGTGGTTAAAATCATAGAGAGAGAGAGAGAGAGAATCTGTAGGAGAAAGTTTTTGGTTACACAAGACTTTTTAGATTTCGTTTGGGTAACTATCTCTTCTCTTCTCTTCTCTTCTCTTCTCTTCTCTTCTTTTTCCTCTTGTTCTGTTCTTTCTTCTTCTTTTTTTTTTTTTTGCATGTTTCCGTTTTTCAGACAATGTCATCTCATCAGTAGTAAAGAGCTTTCGATCTTCAAGGTAAGAAAGATTGGAAGCGGATAAAAATGAAATAAAACTTAAACTGATTTAGATGTCAGCTTCAAGTAGCTATCAAACTCACTAAACAGATCACAACACTTTTTCAGGAAATAGAAGTCCATTGTACAATAAACCTTTAAGCATATTAAAGTACTATCGTATCGCTTTTATTCATTTACTATTCTTGTCGGTGAATCACGGGAATTCAAGAAATTCAAGGAAGACGAATGTATTCTTTGCCGACCACGAAACATACAATGACTGTCCAAACTCATCTTGAAATTTTGAAAATATACTAACCAATAAGCTAATTAACTAAGCTTTGGTTTTAGATTTAAAGAATTTGTTTTTTCTTCGACTGGCGAGAGATGTTTGGATGTTAAGAGGAGCATTAAATTAAGGCGAAGGAAAACAACTGTGAAAAATTTAGGCGATTGCGGGGGTCGTCGTTGTAATACACTTTCACCTAACTCTAAAATTTAACAAGTTTTAAAAATAAAATATAGTGTTTCATCTATTTTCATCGTTGTTTTGAACAATGTTTTCTATAGAGCAGTGCTATAAGAATTATTACAACGTAGGAAGTAAAACGATGCTGTGAGTGCTCAGCTAAGACCGGGAATTTGTAAGTGGTCAAAGTTATTAAGTAAAGCCAATTTTGACTTGGTTTAAAATGAAAAACAAAGCAATAATTCATTTCAATTGTTAAAGAATTAAAAGGACTTCTTTTCATCAAGTTAAATGCATTGCCCTTGATATGCGAAGCTTAAGTAAAGTGTCTTGTCGAGGGGTTGTTTCTCGTCAAGTTGGTCTTCGACAACAATCGTTAGTGTGGGTTTTAAATTTGTAGGCAATATATTTTGATCACCTTGAATGACAATAAAGACTTCAAATATCCGTTTTTACTCTTGATGGTTTAAATACGTTCTTAATAGTTCATTACCGTTGGTGGCGTTGTTCACTCACCGAAAACCAAAAATGAATGCCGGTCTCAATTATAGGCGTTTTGTTGCTATAAAAGACCACGCGACAAAAGAAGTCGTTCACATAGTTTTCAGAGAAGTAAAGCAGAACAAAACTTGAAACATGCAGAAAGCAAGGCTATCTTTTGTGCTTATCTTTGCTTTAGTGCTAGGAAGTTTACTGGTGCAAGTGCAAGAGGCAAGCGGTGGAATGCCATCTCCACCGTATGGAAAAAGAAGATATAGAATGGTGAGATATTGAAAAAATATATACGTTATGATATAATATTGAATAGAGCAGAGCAGAGCAGAGCAGAGCAGAGCAGAGCAGAGCAGAGCAGAGCAGAGCAGAGCAGAGCAGAGCAGAGCAGAGCAGAGCAGAGCAGAACAGAGCAGAGCAGAACACCCTTTTAATCGATCAAACAAAACACTCTTTAATATATATATATTTGAAAATAAACCAGTTTTATTATCTTTGTAGCTTTTTAATTCTCAAAGCATCAAGCACTAAAAACTTGTTAAAGGCATTTCTAAGCTCTTCTTTTATTGCTTAATCGTTAATGACATTTTTTACTCAATATCTCCGCTCTAAAAATGAAATAAAAAATATATATATTTACATATATTACAAAAATATTCATCATTATAAAGACACTGCTGTTCAATTGTAGATCATCATTTTGATTAGAGGTTGGTCTTTTTATCTTTCTTCAGCGTGATATAGCAACCCTGAATGAACGAAGCATGAAGCAAGTCTGTGACTTAGCAAGTCTACTTAATTGTTATAAAGACTACAAATGAATTAAAAATGCATTCAAAGTCGTGTTATATTTAAACCGAAAAAAAGAAATAAGACCACATTATTTAAAAGTTTTATTCGACATGGTTTAGTATTCAATGTGACCAAGTGAACAAATTGTAAATTCAATATTTGAGGAAAAAATAAAAGTATAGTAGTAAATAAAAAAACATTTTAACGCTAAGAGCTTGTGGTTTTTCTTTCGCTTTCATTTTAGTAACGTAAAATACGTGTGCTTCGCTTGTCACACACACAAAAGTTTTAGTTCAAGGCTATGTGGGAAGTTAAATTGGATTCATTATTTTCTCCTTTCACGAATTACTGAGCATGCACGAAGCCTTGCGTTGAAACCTTTGTGCTTGACAAGCGAAGCATATATCTAAAGTGGGCTATTAAGAGGACCTCCTCCTTTTTCCTCCTTTTACATACGATCTTCCTCAAATATTTTGAATATAAATATCGTGACTCTTCAAACTTTCCTTCATCTGAAACATATAACAACATCTCGTGCACACGTGAAGTGAAGTAAATTTTCGACGGAAAAGAAGGGAGAATATAAAAATTATGACCTTGTTACCAAAATAAATAAGTCATGCTACTAATAACCACTTATATTAATAAAACAGGTGGCAAACGAATCCGTTCTAGTTTGGCTTTGTTCTCAAGAGACAGCCACAGATCTGAGTCAAGACAAGACAAGACAAGAAAGAATGTATATATTGAGGTCGATAATAATAGTTCAGTTATAATAATAAAACAGGTGGCGAACGCTTTATTTTAGTTTTGCTCTGTTTTTAAGAAACAACCGAAGATCTGAGACATGACGAGACAACAAAGAATGTATATATTGAGGTTGCGCAGAACTGAATGGATGCTAAAACGGGCCAATATAACTTGTGCCACCCCGGTGCCGAAAGCGAAGAACTGCGTGACGGACGTTAACTTATCCATAACTTAGACATAACTTAGCCATAATCCCATTTCCCAGCCCAAATTGTTCCATAAGTCCTAAGTCTCCAGTTATGTTTTGCTCAAATCCCATATTCCTAGTTTTCTATTGTTAGGTATTTGTGATAAATTCCCAGTGAATGAAATCCCATTTCCCAGCCCCCTGAAAGACAATTTCCAGCTCCCATATTACCCCTTCAGGACCCTGTCAGTTTTTAAAGGAATCTCTAACCTTTTCCTTATCTTTTATTTTACTTCATTTTAATTGCATTTCTTCGTACATGATTGCTCGTATGCTTCAGTCACTCAATATCTCTATTAGCAAAATTGCAAAAAGATATTTCAAAAAAGGATATATTTATATATATATAACGTACTGCAGTTCAAATGTAGCCTGATTGAACGTATTTATTGATTTTGTTATATTTCCTCAGCGTGAGATTGATCCGCGGAAACCCTGAATAAACGAAGTATGAAGAAATTAAACTTTGCAACTTAGCAAGTCTACACAGTTATAATCAAGACAACAATTGAAATAAAAATGTAACCAAATTAGTCTAATCTATATTCGCTATACGGGTACGTGCTGCCAAACAGGGTATGGTTTTCAGCGACTCTACTCTGGAACAGGGTATATGAAATCAGGCTCGCTCTGGAACAGGGTATAAATTTCAGCGATTTTTACTCTGGAACAGGGTCAATAAGGTTCAGAGGGCTCAGCGGAGAATCCCTACCCTAAACGGGCAAGAATATCCCCCCCCCCCCCCCCCCCCCCCCCCCCCCGGGCATTTTGAGTGGATTTTGATCAAAAAAACTTGCTCTATAGCATTTGCTATTGATCGATTTCGGCCATTTACACTTTTTCTATCCTTTCCCACTTGTGTATAATTTTCACTAAGTCATACTCAGTGGTTTGGGGAAAAACAATGGTCAATTACAGTCTATTTTCACACTTTTTTCTCCATTCCAATGATGATTTTTACCATTTTCACACCTTCTTCATCCAATCCTAATCGAGAACATTTTCCAAATTTTATCATTTGGGCTGATTTCTCAGCAAAAATCATGAACCATGCGGTTTTGATCGATTTTGGGTCATTTTTACACCTTTTGAAAAAATATCAATTACTTATGAACGATGCAATATAGGTCTTTTTGAACCATTTTGGGGCAAAAAGCATAGACTATAGCCCATGGTTTTGATGGATTTTGGGTCATTTTCACATCTTTTAAAAAAACATCAATTATTTATGACGGATGCAATATAGGTCATTTTGGGGCAAAAAGCATGGACTATAGCCAATGGTTTTGGTAGATTTTGGGTCATTTTCACACCTTTTGAAAAAATATCAATTATTTATGAAGGATGCAATATAGGTCTTTTTGGACCATTTTGGGGCAAAAAGCATGGACTATAGCACATGGTTTTGATCGACTTTGGGTCATTTTCACACCTTTTGAAAAAATATCAATTATTTATGAAGGATGCAAAATAGGTCATTTTGGACCATTTTGAGGCAAAAAGCATGGACTATAGCCCATGGTTTTGATCGATTTTGGGTCATTTTCACACCTTTTGAGAAAATGTCAATTATTTATGAAGGATGCAAAATAGGTCTTTTTGGACCATTTTAGGGCAAAAAGCATAGACTATAGCCCATGGTTTTGATCGATTTTGTGTCATTTTCACGCCTTTTGAAAAAATATCAATAATTAATAAAGGATGCAAAATAGGTCATTTTGGACCATTTTGTGGCAAAAAGCATGGACTATAGCCCATGGTTTTCATCGATTTTGGGTCATTTTCACACCTTTTAAAAAAATATCAATAATTTATGAAGGATGCAAAATAGGTCATTTTAGACCATTTTGGGGCAAAAAGGATGGCCTATAGCACATGGTTTTGATCGATTTTGGTTCTTTTTCACACCTATTCAAAAAATATCGATAATTAATAAAGGATGCAAAATAGGCCATTTTGGACCATTTTAGGGCAAAAAGCATAGACTATAGCCCATGGTTTTCATCGATTTTTGGTCATTTTCACACCTTTTTAAAAAATATCAATTATTTATGAAGGATGCAAAATAAGTCATTTTGGACCATTTTGGGGCAAAAAGCATGGACTATAGCCCATGGTTTTGATCGATTTTGGGTCATTTTCACACCTTTTGAAAAAATATCAATTATTTATGAAGGATGCAAAATAGGTCATTTTGGACCATTTTGGGGCAAAAAGCATGGACTATAGCCCATGGTTTTGAACGATTTTGGGTCATTTTCACACCTTTTGAGAAAATGTCAAATATTTATGAAGGATGCAAAATAGGTCATTTTGGACCATTTTAGGGCAAAAAGCATGGACTATAGCCCATGGTTTTCATCGATTTTGGGTCATTTTCACACCTTTTGAGAAAATGTCAAATATTTATGAAGGATGCAAAATAGGTCATTTTGGACCATTTTGGGGCAAAAAGCATGGACTATAGCCCATGGTTTTGATCGATTTTTGGTCATTTTCACATCTTTTGAAAAAATATCAATTATTTAGGAAGGATGCAATATAGGTCATTTTGGACCATTTTGGGGCAAAAAGCATGGACTATAGCACATGGTTTTGATCGACTTTGGGTCATTTTCACACCTTTTGAAAAAATATCAATTATTTATGAAGGATGCAAAATAGGTCATTTTGGACCATTTTGGGGCAAAAAGCATGGACTATAGCCCATGGTTTTCATCGATTTTGGGTCATTTTCACACCTTTTGAGAAAATGTCAATTATTTATGAAGGATGCAAAATAGGTCATTTTGGACCATTTTAGGGCAAAAAGCATAGACTATAGCCCATGGTTTTGATCGATTTTGTGTCATTTTCACGCCTTTTGAAAAAATATCAATAATTAATAAAGGATGCAAAATAGGTCATTTTGGACCATTTTGTGGCAAAAAGCATGGACTATAGCCCATGGTTTTCATCGATTTTGGGTCATTTTCACACCTTTTTAAAAAATATCAATTATTTATGAAGGATGCAAAATAGGTCATTTTAGACCATTTTGGGGCAAAAAGGATGGCCTATAGCACATGGTTTTGATCGATTTTGGTTCTTTTTCACACCTATTCAAAAATATCGATAATTAATAAAGGATGCAAAATAGGCCATTTTGGACCATTTTAGGGCAAAAAGCATAGACTATAGCCCATGGTTTTCATCGATTTTTGGTCATTTTCACACCTTTTTAAAAAATATCAATTATTTATGAAGGATGCAAAATAAGTCATTTTGGACCATTTTGGGGCAAAAAGCATGGACTATAGCCCATGGTTTTGATCGATTTTGGGTCATTTTCACACCTTTTGAAAAAATATCAATTATTTATGAAGGATGCAAAATAGGTCATTTTGGACCATTTTGGGGCAAAAAGCATGGACTATAGCCCATGGTTTTGAACGATTTTGGGTCATTTTCACACCTTTTGAGAAAATGTCAAATATTTATGAAGGATGCAAAATAGGTCATTTTGGACCATTTTAGGGCAAAAAGCATGGACTATAGCCCATGGTTTTCATCGATTTTGGGTCATTTTCACACCTTTTGAGAAAATGTCAAATATTTATGAAGGATGCAAAATAGGTCATTTTGGACCATTTTGGGGCAAAAAGCATGGACTATAGCCCATGGTTTTGATCGATTTTGGGTCATTTTCACATCTTTTGAAAAAATATCAATTATTTATGAAGGATGCAAAATAGGT
The DNA here is from genome assembly GCF_029948245.1 of Actinia tenebrosa. NCBI lineage: Eukaryota > Metazoa > Cnidaria > Anthozoa > Actiniaria > Actiniidae > Actinia > Actinia tenebrosa. The sequence goes on from NW_028292585.1 coordinate 6,733,950, forward strand.
CATTTTGGACCATTTTGGGGCAAAAAGCATAGACTATAGCCCATGGTTTTAATCGATTTTTGGTCATTTTCACACCTTTTGAAAAAACTTCAATTATTTATGAAGGATGCAAAATAGGTCATTTTGGACCATTTTGGGGGAAAAAGCATGGACTATAGCACATGGTTTTGATCGATTTTGGGTCATTTTCACGCCTTTTGAAAAAATATCAATTATTTATGACGGATGCAAAATAGGTCATTTTGGACCATTTTAGGGCAAAAAGCATGGACTATAGCCCATTTTTGGCCATTTTCGTGTAAAAAGCATCGACTATAGCCCATTTTCAGCTCTCGATATGAACGTGAATAACCTCTGCAGTAGTTCTCTTACGATAACTTCGATGCTTTCTTCTGATGATGAAGACTTAAGTTCAAGTAATGAAGGATCTAGTTTTTGTATATCTCCTCCGGAATTAAGGAGCGCTAAAGTTAATACGACAGCCAATGTTTCTACTAGATCATTGTCATCGATCGAAGCTCCATCACATACTGGTTCATCTAGCTTAGCTCTTAAATCAGCTCTAAATGGAAGAGATCTTGATTCCCTTCATGTTCCGCAACTAAAGACTGAATTGGGGAAGAGGAACTTATCGAAATCAGGAAAAAAAGCCGTCCTGAGGAGGCGACTTAAGAGATCAATATTACAAGAACCAGCCATTATTATGAAAGTTTCCCGCCAAAATTCAAATCCAAATCAAGAAGATAATCCTATTCGGCCTGACAGTTACCATAACTGCTCTAACCTTATTCAATCTTCAATAAATAACCTACGACAGGAGCTGCAGCAGCAATTACAAGAAATCAGTACTGAAGTTTCAAGGTTAAGAGAGGAATATAACAATCACAGGAGTCCTAGTGATCTCGTAAGTGAAAACAGAGAACTCAGAGAGAAAGTTTTATTGCTTGAAAGGGAAAACCAGAAAGTCCATGAAGACAACAGGTCCCTGTTAACCACAATACGTTTACTTAATCTTGAAAAAGAAGAAGGTTTACAAGCAAAACCAATACCTAAAATTGTTATTGATGAGGAAAACAAGCCGAATTTGCATAAACCACCAAGTATTTCCTCCAGGGAATCCTCTGTCTTAACAGAAGCCAAAAATGAAATTCCAAATGCCCCTCGAGACAAAGAAACAAAGAAAATCAAGAAGCCTAGTGCCCAAAAAGAAAAAGAGCCTCATTACCCTAAAAGATCCAAACAAAAGAATGAATCCAACAGCACAAAGAAAGACATCTTCATTGTCGGCGACTCGATGATCAAATACTTACAAGGGCACAAGATGTCGAAGACTTCAAAAGTCAAAGTTTGGACATTTCCTGGTTCTACAACTGCCGATATGAAATATCACGTCAAGCCACTTATAAATAAAAAACCAGATGAAATACTCTTACATGTTGGCACCAACAGTTTACGCTCATCCAGTTCTGCACAAGCTTGTGCTGAAGAAATTGCCGAGTTGGCCTCCCTTGTAAATAACAACTCAACAAAGGTAGCTGTCTCAAGTATCATCCAGAGAAGCGACGACGAATCGCTAAACAGAAAGGCAAAGGAAGCCAACACCATCATCGAACAGCTTTGCGAAAGGAACAACTGGAACTATATAGAACATTCCAACATCCAGCCTGACGAACATCTAAACCGGAGCGGGCTCCATCTAAATAGATCAGGAACCAAACAGTTTGCAACCAATTTTATTAATTTTTTAAAGAAGACATAGGAACTAACTGTCATGGAGCCCATAGAGAAAGGGAACAAGGGTAAGTCACGTAATTTAGACAAAATATTTGGTCGTGGTTTAACAATGGCTTCCTTAAATATTAATAGCTTAGTTGCGCACATTGATGAATTACGGGTGTTTCTCACCGCATCTCCTGAAATTGATGTCCTGGCAATCAATGAAACAAAATTAGACTCTACCATTATGGATTCTGAGTTACATATAGAGGGTTTCGATATTGTCAGAAAAGATCGATCTCAGAATGGTAGAAACGGAGGAGGCGTATGCATTTACATGAGAAACAACCTGAGTTATCAAAGACGCGACGACTTTGATGATGGGATCTTAGAACTCATCACTATAGAAATCTTTAAGCCACGATCAAAATCATTCTTAGTTAGTACTTGGTATCGCCCTCCCAACTCACCCCTCGAGTTATTCACGACATTTGAAAAGCTCATAGATAGCATTGATAAGACAAATCTCGATTATTATTTGTTAGGTGATATAAATTGCGATCTCTTAGAACTAACGAGAACGAACCTAGCTTCATCTAATTTAATTGATATTTTGGATATCTATGGGCTTTATCAGCTATTAAATGAGCCAACACGTGTAACGCATAACACTAAATCATTAATTGACTTATGTGTGACAAACACTCCCGACAAAATTAGTAAGTCAGGTCTGTATCATCTTGGCATCAGTGATCACTCTTTAGTATTCATGACGAGAAAAATTCATTACGAGCCGTCAAAGGCTCGCAAAATTGAGGTACGTAACTTCAGAAATTTCGATCAAGACAAATTTTTGAGTGATCTCAAACAAAACCTTGCTAACCGAGTGTATTGATTCCCACCTGCCTGTTCGCCACAAGCGTGTGGGAAGGAAAAACTCACCATGGATCACAACGGAGCTAATACAGAAAATGCGGTCACGTGACCAATTGAAAAGGAAAGCAATTTCCACTGACAGTGACTTATTTTGGAAAAAATACAAAGAATCGAGAAACAGGATTAATAACGAAATTAGATTAGCGAAGAAAAAATACTTTACGGAAAATTTAGCACTAAATAAATCTGATCCTCGGAAAACATGGCACCTCCTTAATGATCTAAGTGCTCGAAAGGCTAGCAAATTTTCCGGCGTTTCCGAAATTAAAGTTGCCAATAAATCAGTAACCTCACCAAGTGAGATGGCCGAGATTTTCAATGAACATTTCACAAGTATAGGCCAGACTCTAGCCAATAAATTACCTCCATCTGACATTAAATTTGAATCATTTCTGAAACCTACAACTGGTAAAACTTTCGCTATCCAACCTCCAAGTGAGCAAACTGTTTGCGACTTGTTAGGAAGTATAAAGGAAAAGAAAGCTGCAGGCTTAGATAACATACCCAACAAATTGCTAAAAATGTCCGCCTCTATAGTGGGACCATCTCTCACTGTGATTTTTCGACAATCTATTAAAATGGGCATTTTTCCTAGGGAGTGGAAAATAGCGAAAGTAACGCCTATATTTAAAAAAGGGGAGAAAACTGACCTAAACAATTATCGCCCAATCTCGGTCATTCCCACTGCTTCAAAGATATTTGAGAAGATCGTTTATGATCAACTATACGATTATTTGAATGAAAACCAGTTATTGACGGAATGCCAGTCAGGCTTTCGCTCCCTGCACAGCACTGTCACCGCGTTGCTCGAAGCAACGAACGAATGGTCAGTTAATATAGACAAGGGACTACTTAACGGAGTAATCTTCATAGACCTCCAAAAAGCCTTCGACACCATAGATCATGAAATTCTTTTGTCCAAACTATCGAATTATGGTGTAGATGAAGGCTCACTCAAGTGGTTCCGTTCTTATTTACTGACGAGGTCTCAGCTGTGCAGTGTTAACGGAAGTCTGTCTGAGCCTTGTACTGTGAGCTGCGGTGTACCACAAGGCAGTAATTTAGGCCCACTTTTATTTCTCCTGTATATTAATGACTTACCAAATTGTTTGGCGCAAGCCATAACAAGAATGTTTGCTGATGATACCAGCATCAGCGTTCATGGTAAAAATGTAGGAGACTTGGAACCAAGCATCAACACTGAACTCACTAATATACATCAGTGGTTGTTAGCAAATAAGCTAAGCTTGAATGTAGCGAAAACGGAATTTATGATTATTGGGTCCCGCCAAAAGTTCACAGCGCAATGCGATTCCACTATTAATATTACGATTAATGGAGCTAGCGTTAAACAAGTTGATCACACCAAATCTTTGGGTGTCACTATCGATAAAAACCTTAATTGGTCAGAACATGTTAACAACATTTCGAAGAAAATCTCTTCAAGTATAGGGGCTCTAAAACGTGTTCGCCCATTTATTTCGACCGATAGTGCCATCCAAATCTACGAAGCCTTAATTCTACCCAAACTGGACTATTGTAGTGCAGTTTGGGATGGATTAAGTGATAAACTATGTGTTCAACTACAAAAGCGTCAAAATCGAGCGGCTAGAGTTATCACAAGATCTAACTATGACATAAGATCTAGCCATCTCCTTGACCAATTAAACTGGGATACACTTGCAGTTCGTCGTAAAAAACAAAAAGCCCTACTAATGTTTAAGACGATGCAGGGACGTACACCAGTTTACTTACAAAACCTTTTCTCCGACTACCATACTAAATACAACCTTCGAAATCATGATCATAAACTGTCAATACCTAAGCCACACACTGAATATCTAAAACGATCATTCAGCTATAGTGGGGCAAAATTGTGGAATGACCTACCGTTAAATATAAAAGAGGTCAAGTCAGTACGAAAATTTAAAACGGAAATTGATAGTTTGTACAGTAAGAAAAGTTGTAACTAAGGGCTCCACGGCAAACATGTAAAACAGTAACTAGCTTTTTAATCGTAAATCTTTACTTTTAAATATTTTTAGGCAATCGACTGATGTTTTTACCGTGGCAAAATAAAGAAGCTTCCTTCCTTCCTTCCTTCCTTCCCATGGTTTTCATCGATTTTTGGTCATTTTCACACCTTTTGAAAAAATATCAATTATTTATGAAGGATGCAAAATAGGTCATTTTGGACCATTTTGGGGCAAAAAGCATGGACTATAGCCTATGGTTTTGATCGATTTTGGGTCATTTTCACATCTTTTGAAAAAATATCAATTGTTTATGACGGATGCAATATAGGTCTTTTTGGACGATTTTGGGGCAAAAAGCATGGACTATAGCCCATGGTTTTCATCGATTTTGGGTCATTATCACACCTTTTGAAAAAATATCAATTATTTATGAAGGATGCAAAATAAGTCATTTTGGACCATTTTGGGGCAAAAAGCATGGACTATAGCCCATGGTTTTCATCGATTTTTGGTCATTTTCACATCTTTTGAAAAAATATCAATTATTTATGAAGGATGCAAAATAGGTCGATTTGGACCATTTTGAAGCAAAAAGGATGGACTATAGCCCATGGTTTTCATCGATTTTTGGTCATTTTCACACCTTTTGAAAAAATTTAAATAATTAATAAATGATGCAAAATAGGTCATTTTGGACCATTTTGGGGCAAAAAGCATGGACTATAGCCAATGGTTTTCATCGATTTTGGGTCATTTTCACACCTTTTGAAAAAATATCAATTATTTATGACGGATGCAATATAGGTTTTTTTGGACCATTTTGTGGCAAAAAGCATGGACTATAGCCCATGGTTTTCATCGATTTTTGGTCATTTTCACATCTTTTGAAAAAATATCAATTATTTATGAAGGATGCAAAATAGGTCATTTTGGACCATTTTGGGGTAAAAAGGATGGACTACAGCCCATGGTTTTCATCGATTTTGGGTCATTTTCATATCTTTTGAAAAAATATCAATAATTTATGAAGGATGCAAAATAGGTCATTTTGGACCATTTTGGGGCAAAAGGCATGGACTATAGCCCATGGGTTTGGTCGATTAATTTTTTAAGATTTATAATTTAGTGCCAACAATATAGGTTGTGATCTAATTTATGAGGTGGTCTTACTTGGTTTATTCTTGTGAACTTGGAGTTCCCATTACCAATGTAAAGATAAAAGGATACCATGGTTAGGTAGCTTCACATTTCAGTTCACCATAACCAAGAAAACGTTATATATTTATGGCACATGAAACCTTATTGAGGCTTTAGTTGATTTTTATATTAACCAGTTTATCACACTCTTTAAATAGAGATTGTGTTAAATAAGGTGTTAAATTTCTTCGTGAATTATCGTACAAAAAGCATGGGCAAATAGCATTGTTTTGACGATTATTTGTGTTTTTACACCCTTAAATTAAAAATGGTGTGGTTTTTGTGTTGTTTTTTTAAGCCAAGAAAATGGACTATAATCATGTACTTTTCGAAACATGTTGGGTGATTTTGAGCATCGAGGCCATGGGGGAAAACTGCCCACCAGACATGTAGAGCTTGCGACTCTTGACTCTCATCTGATATGTCAGTATTGTTTCCTTATATTCTTTGTTTACTGCTGGTTCATTTTCCAGTATCGTCACAAGTATTGTGCAGCTTTCCGCTGAAATTTAATATATTGTAAAGAACTGAGATGTTGGCGCTTGTTTTGACGAAGACTTCCCAGTAGGCATAAAGGCTTATATGTATACTAGAATGTAAATGTCTTGCTGAACTCGCGCATGTTACGTCATAATAATAATAATAATAATAGTAATGATAATAATACTTTATTCAAATTCAAGTTCAAAAAAAGAAAAAAAACAAAAAAGGAAAAAAAATTGGAAAAGGAAGACCATGAGGTTAGCGCTAGATAGTATATAATGATAATAATAATAAGATCTACAGTAATATAGCTGCCATGTTGGTTGACGATAACAAAGCCTTCCTCATTAGCTTCTCTTGCTAGATCAACCAACATGGTCACATGGTTGCACGCACTGTATTACTGCATGGCATATTAGTTACCAGTCGTTACACCCAGTCTTTGCTTCATCTTAATGATGATATGCTTCGTTTGTTTGGGTTTGTTTTTGAAACAGAAGAATAACGACAGAATGTAGGTTAGAAATGTCAAGAAAAAATTTGGTAAATAAACAATGAGATACAGAAAAATTGTTACTCACCACTTTGTCCTTTCGTTATTTGTTGAGACTCTGGTTGAAGTACTAGGAACAAGAGGTTAGGAAGAAAGGAAAAAGAACAAACGAACAAACGAACAAAAACAACAACGATAATAATAATAATAATGATAATAATAATGATAATATAATAATAATAATAATGATGATGATGATGATAATAATAATATAATAATAATAATGATGATGATGATAATAATGATAATAATAATAATAATAATAGTAATAATAATAATAATAACAATAATAATAGAATGAACTAATGCTTTGATTATGCTATTATATGATCTTCTCACAACAATTTACGTATTTATGTATGTATTCAGGTAATACACATAAATAGTAAATATAGGTATTTTACATATGTATATATATATGTGTGTGTGTGCGTGTATACATATATTTATACATAAGGTTTAAGCAAAGATTTGACCCTTTTATTAACGATAACTGGATTTTTAAACTCATTAATAATTCATGAAGGAAACACAATAGAAATCATGACCATGAAGGAGGTTTTATATCTGATATAGATTCGACTTCATTTGCATAAACTTTAACTTGAGTTTTCTCTATCAAACTAGGTTCATTTCGTAAAGAATTCGGTACAATATGAGAACCTACATCATGAGTTTTTTAAGCCGTTTAATAAACGAGCAGGAGTGGTTAATCGGGTCTAAAACCACTCGGCTACTCGGCTATGTTGAGAAATTATGAGTTTCATGGCATCCGATAATCTTATAACTTTTAGTAAGTTTACGAGATTTTTTTCCTCACAAAAGAGCCAAAGCTTTTGCATTATCATATCGTTTTTGCTTGCGAGCCCCCAGGCAAGCAAAGTCAAATTTTTTCATTACGTCATCGCCGCCATATTGGTGGTATTTTGAAAAAGGCTTCAGTCTCATTAGCACCAATTGTTAATACCCCTAACATGGCCGGCATTTGACAATTTTCTAATTATCGGTGATCAAACTCTGAGTCTGCGGATTTTACATGATGTTTGCGAGTTATGCTGATCTATTTTCGTAACCTTTTAAGCTTGAAAGCATCAAATTGTTTTTTTTAATCGCTTTAAGCTACTTTGAAGTTGTATAGTAAAGGGTTTATCGTGCCAAAGGCCGAGCAAATCAACTTCGAATCAGTTTTTATCAATTCGCATGTTCGGAGATTATTCGGAGATTTTGCACGGAGCTCGTGCGCCTTAGAGCCCAGAGGACGATTTGTGGCCACATTTGGACACATGAGAGAAACACATTTTTTTACGTATAGTCTTGCACAGGAAAATAATGAAAAATAATAATCAATCAAGAGAGAAAGAAAGAAAGCTTTAAAAGAAGTTAAAATGTATTTTCATGTATTGGCAACGTATTTGCAAACCTGCTTGTTTGGTGGTATTATGATTGACAGCTGGTCCAGTTGCATTCCCTCCCATAGTAAATGCTGCTATTTTGATGCCATAATCCGTGTATGGTCTCAAGCCGGTTATAGTGGAATTTAGGTTTTCTGTATCAATGACCTTTGTAGCCACCTCTGTTCCATCAAGCAGATTCTGTGCTATTATATGGTAGTAAATGATTAGGCCATTCGGCCTGCCTGGACGACTCCATGTGACACGTGCTGAGCGACCATCATCGAGAGGGAGGACAGTTGTAGGAGGACTTATATCCGAGGGTGCTGAAAACAGACATTTTGTGAGTAAAAATGAAATGAATGCATGCGCAGTTAAAAGCAAGAATATGTAGATTTATGCCTAAATTACCTCCTTGTCCACTTCGTGTCCAAACCTGTACACTTTTAGCAGAGCCAGTTGTACCTTTATGAAAGCTCTCAACACGATATACATAGTCTGCAAAGAGATCCAAGCATTCAAAGTAAATATTGGATAATAAAGCAGGAAAAGTTATGAGCAACAAGAAGTAAATACATGCTGAGCAACAACTGAGAAACACTAGACAAGGAAAGAGACAAAACACATCTTCACGTTAGAATGCGACTAAGTTACCTGTAAAAGGCTCGACAGTTGAATCAGTAAATAGCGTCGTTGTCTGAGTAATCAAATCAGTACTGCTAGGAACTTGACACAAACCTCCCCCGGAAAGAGTAGCATTCACTTGAGAATCTGACACACAACCATCGAGGTCAGCATTTCTCATCCTTGTTACATTTGTATTTAGATAAATAGCTTTTGACGTCTTCACATCCTTTATACACCCACCAAACGCATCGTAGGGATCGATCCCAGCATCCTTTACTCTCACAACAACTTCTTCCTCTTCCACAGGGACTCCACCGATGTAAAGATCGGAGTTGATCGTAATATAGGTGATTGGATCTATCGTGTTGTTATTCCCGTCAACAGAAATGATAAAATTAAACCCATTAACTGCTGTAATGCTTATTTGATGCCATTTGCCATCGCAGACATCTTTTTCACTCGCCCGAACACTTGTCTGGTTATTAGTTCCAAGTAGTTTAACATCGACTTTTCCATCAACTAAATGTAAGGCAACATGTGAAGACGGTCCATAAGCAAACACCAATATCCCAGACCTAAACTGGGTACGAAATGAAAGATCTAAAACAAAAACCACTCCGCCAGTAAAGATGCCTGATTTTATAGCGATATAACCACCACCACGCAACAAAGCCCCTGTATCAATCCCAATAACTGGACAAGCATTCAATTCTGGATCAACTCCTTTCTTTTCCAATGCTGCCGTCCAATCAAATAGTTTAGAATTTGATTTGACTTCCCTTAAACAACCAATGAACCCATGGCGTCTAATAACCGTATTTCCTGTATCGTCTCTTTTAATAACAAAGTCTGATGGCAGTCCACCAATGTAAACTCCAGTGTTTTTGCCAATAGTTATCGAGCCAGGGGTACTAGAGCCACCGTTACTATAAACACCGTCAATCGTTAAGGTCCCAATACTATCTTTACGGTCTGCTCTTAAATGATGCCATCTGTTATCGTCAAAACGGACGGAATCCCGGATTGTGAATGCAGCAGGCCCATTTTGACTTTCAAAGATAAACCAAGGCTTCCCTTCACGTAACTCAATCACAAGGAAATCCTCTTGTAAGTTGTCTGTCGCCAAGAAGAGCAATAATCCATCAGGATACTTAGTGCGGAAAGAAAGTTCAATAGTGTTGACAGCTCCAGGTGGTACAAAATTTGCTGGAAACTTATAGAAGCCAAGCCCTGGAAAGTGGACACCAGCAGTAACCACTTGCGGTGGCTGGTTAAAAGCAGCTGATGAACGAGTGACGTTGTATGATGGTGGCAGAGGTCCGTTTGAAATCTGTGGTTGTGCCCAGGTTAGTGAAATGGAGGAAGAGCTCGCTTTGGTTATGTTTGGAGCACCTTGTTCTTTGGGAGCTAAAATAGAAAATAAACTTGCATTAAGATATTCAAAGAAATACTAACATAATATTGAAAAGATGCATAACACATTTATAACCAAATCATCTATATCAAGGGCTATTTACGGCGATCCCACTGTACTCCTGCTTAAGAATAGACCTTGAACGTCGTGGTGCAATGTTTTCCCATTACAGACCACGTGTCATTCCAAAGAGTGTCCCCTGGTTTCTATGTTTAACGGTTGTGTATGAAAAGACTTAGAAGACACATGAATATGGGTGCAATTCAAACAAAGAATCTTATTTTCTCGGAAATGGCAAGTAGCCTGTAATGTCAAACGAATAAGATAGATTGGAGTGGCGGGGCTCTTACGGAAATCTCCCAACAACAAAAAAACAAAAAAAAACAGCGCAAAGGAGGGAGGGTGGCAATAAAGAAACCCAATGAGAGCGCGACAGATAACAAGAAGGAGTATAGCAAGACAATACTAAAATATTATAAATAAATGGATCAGCAATCGAACTTTGAAGGTTTAAGCAGAAGCAATTATGCAAATTCATTTTTGAACAAAAGTAATCGTGCAAATTCAGAGACTTCTCATACGCATTTATGTGACTGACGTATGATACATAAGACGTTAACATATTTTTTACTTAATGATATTCATTGAATACCTGATGGTAATGTTCTAGCAGAGGTAGATGAACTCTCTCCCGTACATCGATAACTATTGCATGCAATCACAATGAATCTGTAGGTCGTGTAAGGAGAAAGGCCGCTCACAACAGATGATCGATTGTTTCCATTCGCTTCCTCGCTTGCAATCACAGACGACTGTTGGTAAGCTGTTATTCGATAACGGACGATAATCCCGTAAGGCAAACTGGGTGGCTTCCACTTGACCTCGATAGCATCACTAGCGACTGCGCTGGACTGGGGATGAATGTCTAATTCCCCGGCTGGAACTAAAAATGGAAAAATATAAAAATGTAAAAAATACATATATAAATTTATTACTAGTTAGATCACTAGACAAGGTTACTTCGACATGTCAAAATGAAGTACAGTACTCAATTTTCGATGAAAAGTAATAAAACATTTTAAAAGGCAGCTCTTCTCCTATGCTCCTGCAGCAAAAACATGGCTTTTCCAAATTTAAACCCGGGACCTCTCGCACCCTAAGCGAGAATCATATCACTAGACCAGTTTAGCGCGGCTGATATTTTCTTTACTTATATCGATTCTTCCATAGGTCATTGTACGTTGTCTCTTCTGGTACCCGCGAATTCCTTGCAAGTCGGACATTAAAAATATATAACATATATACACGAATAACCTTGGAAGCCACTAATAACTTGAAAAAACTCCACACAAAAAATATTTCACGTCAACACTTTGAATCAGTTTTAAAATATTCCAAAACCCTAGAGGTTAGAATCCTAATGAAATAATCTAATTATGAATCTATCAAGGTGATTTTAAAGTTACTTCAGAAGGTACGTGTTTCATCAGGGCACTTGACCTCATCTTGAGAACCAAATATTGACTTCTATAGTATATGATGAAAAAAAACCTAAGCGCGCCTTTTTTCAAACAACAATAGAAAAATAGTCTTTAATAAAAAAACGTGCGCTAAAATCCCAGATACATAATGAACTGATTTGCAATATATACACAAAGCAAATTGTTCAATGACCCTCTTTACCTAGGGCGTAATATTTTCCCATTGTCCATACCACGTGTCACTCCTTATGAGAATACACATAGAATATGGATACAACTAAAAGAAAAAATCTTATACTCAAGGGAATGAGACGTGGTCTGAAATGGGAAAACATTACGCCCAAGAAAAATCCATTTTATTTTTTTGCCTTGTTTGCAAAATTGATTAGGATTTGTATTCTGGAGCCACCAAGTAAAGTTCAGGGTAGCCAGTGATGATGTTCTTACCTAAATTAAGTGTCATCGTCTTCTTTATTCTTAGAAACACAATGAAATTATGAATACACAGTTTTAAACCTACCTCCTTCAGCTGTTCTTATTCGCTTCCATTCACTTGATGTATCCCCATTTACCTCAGTGGTATATGCAACAACTCGAAATTCATATAAGGTATAAGGCACGAGATTTGTTACTGTAGTATTTCGCACATCAACATGGCTGTTAGGCAGGATTGCTTGACCACCTCCACTGAAGGGCGAAGCACGCATGTATAGCTCATAGCGAAATACCTTGCCATTTGGAACAGGTGGCTCATCCCAGGTCGCGTAAACTGAACGGCCGCCAGGAATTAAAGTAACGTTGGGCATTGGCTGGAAAGCTGGAGCTGATTCGCGAGTTTTGACTTGGGTTGGATGACTGCGATCGCAACCACCCTGATTGCAAACAACAACAGTGAAATTGTACACAGTGAAGGGCTTTAAATTTGAAGCATCGCATCTTAAGAGGAATGGACCTTGGCAATGTACAACTTCAGATAAACTATAGCTGTTAACAGAGACCAATCTGTACTGTGTAATGACTCCATTAGTAATGTTAGGTTTCTGCCATGTTGCTTGAGCGATACGGGCTTTGACATTAGACATTACTGGTGCTGCAATACCTTCTGGAGCATCTTCAGGTGTTCGGTAAACGCGGTTGTCTTGGTAACTACGTGTACTTCCCGCTTCAGTGTAAGTCATGATGTAATAGTAATAATATGTGTTGGGCGTTAGTCCAGTGTCGTTAAATGCCCTGGCCGTTCCATTGTAAATCACTGATTCATTACGGTAAAGATCATAGCGAATGATAGGACCATTTGGATTGTCCGGTTTGTTCCAAGTTATTTGAAGAGCTCTGGATGAAAGGATGTTGACAAAAGGAGGAGCTTGCTGGGAAGGAACTATAAAAATACAATGCGAGTCGTTAAAAAAGAATGAGGATTAAATACTTTGTGTGTCTTACTGAGATCACAGGATTGATAGAATTTTAAGAACGTTTACCAGCAAAGGATGAAGGAGGAGATAAATGGATGGCTAAATGATATGAAAGAATTAATAAAAGCGAGGAAGGAAAGGGGAAAAGCAGAAAGGAGAAAAATGACGTGAACAAACAAAAAAAGGACGTTTAGGAAAGAACGTTTTTCTCGTTTAGCGTATGGCTATCACAGCTGGCTTGTACCAATTTTCTGTATTATCGTAGTCTAGTATATGTAATTTTGCAAATTTGGCAATAAATAAAGATTGATTGATTGATTAAAAGAAGGTATAAACAGGAAGGATGGGTCCTAAGATGTCAGTGATGGGAATGAACAACATTTGCTTTGGGATGGGGAGTATTGGTGCGGTTTAGCGGTAAAAAAATCAGTACACTCGTCTTACTCTTCTTTCGTTTATTTGATTGCGTTAGAGAGAGAGTTCCTAATACACCTTTTGCTGTTCATTAACCGCAAAGGAATATTCATTCAAGCGAAAAAGCATTATCATTAGCGCGAAGAGGCACACAATAAATGTATTGCGCTAATGAATGTCCAAAAACCGTTATTGAATGTGTGGTTTTGTCTATTGATTGCACAAAGGCGCTAATGAAACTTCGAAAACGCTAATGAACCTGCACAAACATATTCATGATTGTCCAATGTTATGCTAAATTCCTTAATGAAAGTTCCATCGCGCTCTTGAAACTCCGTTCGCGTTATTGTGTGCCTCTTCGCGCTAATGATAATGCTTTTTCGTTTGAATGAATATTCCTTTGCGGTTAATGAACAGCAAAAGGTGTAATAAAGGACAGATTACAATTTAACGATAAGGCAGAAAACGATTAAAGCAAACGGAAAGCAAAAGAAATAGGAAAAAATACTTACAAAACGATGTGTAACTGAAGACGGTCGACGTTGAACTGAAAAATTACTAACTGAGCTTGAGTGAACTTAACTTAGTCTAAATTATGCGCATGTTTTAAGGACGGTGCCTACTAATTGAGAATCAATTATTTTTTTAAATGACTATGTGAATTATTTTAACCTATCAAAGGGTTGTCAAATTCTGGTTAGAAAAGTAGGGGTCACCATGCATTTAAAAGAAATAATAAGGCTTAAAAATCGTTAAAAAGTGATGACGCCATGATTTTACTAACACCAGGAAAAAAAATTATTTTCAAAAGATTTTGAGAAATTTCTAATTTAAATCGTCCTAAATGACTGACACTTTGTTTCTTTACTAAAATATACCCAATTCTACCATGAACTTAATAGTTGGCTATAATATATATAATTTTTTAGCTTCGTGCTACCTATTTTCGATCTGTAGATATATAAAGATTGTGTCCATATTCTTTTCAAAACCAATTATTTTTCATAATTTTCAATTCACAAGACTAATTTAGCATTTACTCTATCATTTAAACGAAGAAAAAATAGGGGTATCCAGGCGTTTTTAGGAGATACGAATTTTTAAAGAACATTATTAGGGATAAATCTTATGCTGAATGCGTGACAAGCGTTACACATCATACAAAACGGCGTGATAAACTCTGTTTTTGGCGCGTTTGCACGTCAAGCTAAACATGCTGCCTCCTGCTATGCAAGCAAAAACACAGGGGAAAACTCCATATTTTTAAGCTTTATAGTTCCAGGAAGACTATTGGGTTTGAAGTGAAGTTATTATCGACTTTTTACTTAACAGCAGAAAGGAATTTCTGAAATATTTGGTACGTAATAAGATGATTTTTTAGATTGAGAACTCCAAAGTAAAAGACTTTCATGATGAAAGTATTTAGCGACCAAAAAAAGATTTTCAAAACTATAATTACACACCTAGATGTTAATAAATGGTAAATTTTCAATTTCATATGTATTTCTTGTTTGTTTTCATTCAAGTTTTATAGGATTAAATCTAAAGAAACGGTAAAAAGCTTTATTATTGAAAGGATTTGGTTTTTTAGAACTATGAGTCTGCCATTTTTTCACTGAAACTTGCCCAAAAAAACTTATGATTTTTTTTCAATAATGCTTAAACCTTAGCAAATTATCTCTTTAACAAGCCTTGGTTACTTAAAATCGGTTTCTGCTTTAACTTTTATTGAAAATAAACGTTTTGTTTCGTGCAATTCGAGTGATAAATTTTAAAATTTCTCGAATGTAGATGCGCAGTATGTGTGCGCGTGGACAATAGTAGGCACCGTCCTTAAGTCTGGAAACAAAAGGCGAAAAATGCACACGGGAAAACGTGTAAAATTCCAATCTTGCACTAACATCCTCCCCCCAATGAGGGAGATATGCGACTCTTATGACTGAAACTTATTAGTGCTATTAAATAATCTTATCAAAAAGGTGTCCTTAAATCAATAATATAATATTAAACATAAAGTGTTCAATGAAATGTTCATTGTGTCTTTACTCTATTGGGCATCGTTCTCCAGTACCAATAAGAGTTTCGTGATTGGTCGTTCCAGGGTTGTAGTTGATGTCTTCACTGTTGCTGAACGTACAAGGTTCTTCCAGTCGGTCTTGACTTGGAGGATTCTGTTTCGTCGCTCCAGATTACTGGTCTTGCGGTGCTCTTGTGTTATGGTCGCGTTCACTATTGACTCGTTCTTATCGTTGTCGTTGCTGACAAAGTGCTCTGGCCATTCTGACTCTGGCTTCCACAGGAAATCCGGGCCTTTTATCCAACGGTATTGATCATTAAGTTTGTCGACATCTAGACCACGTGATTAATCATCTGCGGGATTTTCTTTTCCTGGCACATACCTCCATTGTTCTAGTTCGGTTTTATCTCTTATCGTCTGGACTCTATTTGCAACGTACACTTGATATCGTGCTTGTTCGTTGTGGATATATCTTAGAACTGTGGTACTGTTGGTCCAATATGTTGGGTTTTGTACATCATCATCAAGTTCTCCAACGAGCTTGTTTCCGATCTTGCAGGAGACGACAGCAGCAGTTAGCTCCATTCTTGGGACAGTTACAGACTTGATGGGAACCAGACGTGCTTTTCCCATTAGAAACGCACAATGAATTTCTCCTCTTGAATTGACTTGTCGTAGGTAGGAGACTTGACCATATCCTGTACAGCTGGCGTCAGAAAAGTTATGAATCTGTCGATCGATGACTGTTCCGAAGTTTGCAGGCTTGACGCATCTTGCTACGCTGAACTTCTCAAGCAAAGGCAATTGGTTTCTCCATCTTTCCCAAGCGTGAACATATTCTTCGGGCACGGGATCGTCCCAGCTAGCATTTGTTTTGCAAAGTTCCTGCAAAATTATCTTCCCAGGCAGTAGAACTGGAGCTGCGAAACCAAGTGGGTCGTACACTGAGCTTATCGTCGATAATATTCCTCTTCTTGTAAGGGGCTTATCTTTAAGAGTGATCTTGAAACTAAATGTGTCAGACTCGATATGCCATTGGACTCCAAGTGCACGTTCAACTGGTAAGTCGTCAAAGCTAAGGTCTTTGGAACGATCTTCTTCGGGAATACTTTCCAATAATCTTCTGCTATTGCTCGTTATCTTTGTAAGTCGAAAGCCACCTTTTGAACATGCTGCGATTGTGCTGTCTAAGCTTTCAATTGCTTTTTCTTCTGTTTCCTCTGAGCGTAAGCAATCATCTACGTAGAAGTTCTTTCTCAGGACATCTGCCGTTTCCTTTCCAAATTGGTTCTCTGTATCATCAGCTGTCCTTCGAACCGCATAATTGGCACAGCTTGGTGAGGAAATGAACGCCAAACAAATGAACATTCATCTGGTACTCGTGTAAACTTTGCGATAGATCTCCGTTGGGCCACCAGAGGAATCTCAGAAAATTGCGATGTTTTTCTGCTACACGCACTTGATGGAACATAGCCTCTATATCAGCTTGAAAGGCTACTGGCTCTTTGCGAAATCTTGTCAGTACTCCAACTAGGGAACTTGTCAAAACTGGACCTTGTAACAGTTTACTGTTAAGAGATGTTTCGCCGTATCTTGCACTGCAATCAAAGACTACGCGTATCTTTGGCTTGTGGGGATGATACACTCCATGGTGCGGTAAATACCAAACCTTTCCTGATTCAGGTCGAGCTTGTGATAATGGTACACTTCTGGCATAGTCTTTGTCCAGTAGATTACCCATTAATTTAACATAGTCCCCGTGCATCTTCTGATAGTTTATTCTTTGTCCACGTGGCTCTTGAGATAGCTTGTTCTTTGTTACACGGCATGAGCACAACACTGTCTCTGAAAGGTAGTGGCATGTTGTGATGTCCATTCTCGTATTTAATCTCTTCTTCGATAATCTTCAAGAAATGTTTGTCATCTTGAGAATAGGTAGTCACGCTATTATCCATTCTTTCGTTGAATTCTAGGTCCATCATACTATTCAGCGCCTTCGGGGTGATGATCTCCTTAGTACTGCTGACTAACATAATATGATCCATGGATGACTTTACTGGGTTTAACTCTTTCACACAAATACGGTTAGAATTGATACATTCTTGCTTGTTCTGGACGTCCAAAGGTCCAACGACGGTCCATCCAACAAATGTTAGAACTACGTACGGGCCATTGCTTTTACTTGTAATGAAGTCTCTTGGTTCGATCGCCTTTGGGCAGTTTGTGCCGATGAGTACTCCAACGTTTGAATCTTGTAGGCGTTCAGGAATCTGATCTGCTACTCGGTTTAGATGTTGCCATTTTTCAGCCATTTCACGTTGAGGTATGTCATTGTCAGACGATGGGATGATTTCTCTTGTGAACGTTCTTGGTAGCTCTATGCTATTTTCACCCTTTAGATCAGAGATCTTGAGACTAGTAACAGCTTTGGTGTCTTGAAGTGCTTGACCATTCATCGTTCGTAACAGGATTGATGTCGTATCTGCGCCTTCTAACTTCAACTGCTTGTAGATATCTTCAGTTATGAATGTACCTGTACTACAACTATCGAGCATTGCGTACGTTGAGATCTGATTATTCCTCCATTGTAGCTTGACAGGAACGACAGGTAAGGATTGAGTTTGCTGTGTGGTAGTACTGCATGTCTCAGAAGCAATAATTCTTGAGTTGGAAACGCGATTACTGTCAGCAATGTTGTTAACGTCAGGTTTGCTGCCTTCCTTTCCATGTGACGAGTAAGACCTTTGTGTCGCTATAAAGTTGTAATCGTGGAGACCAGTTGGATGTTGTCCTTCGCAGATAGTACATTTTCTTTTCTGTATACAGCCACGTGATCTATGACCTGGTTTGTAGCAGCCGTAACACATCTGTTTCTCGGCGAGGAACTTCTTTCTTTCGTTCAATACTTTGTCTTTATATTGCTTGCAGTCATCAAGATCGTGAGCTTCATTACATAAAATACATCTCGAATTGGAACTTGATTGGACTACTGTTGCGGGCGATACATTGATGGCGTGATTTGAAACTCTGTAAGGTCTTCCCTTTTGATTGTCAACTGTCTTGAATGCCTTGCTCTTTTGTTCCTTTGTATCAGTCTTTGCCAAGGCCTCTTTGGAAAACACAGGATCAGTGGCCACTTTAGCTGATAAAGTTAGCGAAACTCTTGAAACTGGGAATGCTATCTTCAGAATCTCTGATGGTTACGTGTCTCCTCCATCTGTCTTGTAGGTATAATGGTAACTTTCTGACTAAGTTCTGAAGATTATGCGGATGATCCAAGATAGAGAGGTACGACATCGATTCCATGGCGCACACGCACTGAGTCAGGAAGATAGACAGACGGTCTAGGGCGGCGTTGTCTCCAGAATTGATTACAGGCCAATCTGCAGCTTTCTTGATGTAAGCGTTTGAAATTTTGTAAGGATCTCCATATTTCTCTTTAAGACGTTTCTTGGCTTCTGGATATCCTATTTTCGCGTCTTTGTACCGACATCCCTTGATCAAGTCCTTAGCTTCACCTTCTAAGTATTGTTCTAGATATCGCAGACAGACTTCACGTCAAGAAGAGACTTTGGACTCTGTGACTCAAAGCTTGTGATGAACGTCGTGAAGTCTACAGGGTCGTTGGTGAAGGTAGATAACGCCAGAGGTGGTAATAAGCTTCTCTGATGATGCTCGGTGAGTAATTCAGTCAACGCCTATCCAGAAACCCTGCTAATGATACATTATCTTCACGTGGGTATCTTGGAGAGTACTGCCAATCATAATTAGATCGTCGTGGCGTCATATACGGTGGTTCTTCTTCGTGTTTGATATTTCTGTAAATACCTGGTTTAGGGGTCTTTGTTGCAATGGATGAAGGAATTGGTGACATTTTGATAGGTGATGGAGTGGGATCTATATTGACTGTTCGTCGAGGCTTGGGCGTAGTCGGCTCTTTCTTAAAGGCCAATGTATGTAATGAGGGTTTGAGGTGAAAATCCGGAAAAGTCTTTGCTAACGATTGTTCATCTTCATACTGTCATTTGAGATGGTAGGTAAGTAGGCGCTGTCTGTGGTGTTTCTACTACCTTTAGGTGTAACTGGGAATCTCTAACCTCTTCTGCCTCGATCAATGCTTGTTGACGTGCTTTAGCAACAGCTATCCGTTCTTCGATATCTAGCTTCTCCATCTGATTACGCAAGGTTTTTCTCTATTCAAGCAAGGCTGACTGGGTTAATAGTTCTGCCACTTTTGCCCTTTCGATGGCTCTAATTGATGATCTTTTTGATGTGGCGCTCACGTTACCAGACGGGTACTTGTCGAGCTGTTGTTCAATCTTATCCTTAGCCATCACTGTCCACTCATCCATTGCTGAAAATAATATCTCAATTTCATGACGCTTTTTTTCGTACCATAGATGAGCTTGTCGTACGTCCTCTTCTTTGTCTAGATCAACGAGCCAAGATTGAAATTCTCTTTGAAGGTCATCTTTCATTGTACCAAGAACTTGTAGGTCATTTTGTACGTGATGAACATTATCTATTAAACGTGACTGTGTCTCGATTCTGTCCATTACTTTCTTCATCTGAGTCGATAGAGATTTACATCTTGCTTTCTTACGTTCAGTATTGTAGACTTTTCCTTTAGCGGTTCTCGGTGGTTGTTCTCGTCGGTACATCGTTTTGAACTAAATATTGGCGCGGTTTAGCGGTAAAAAAATACACTCGTCTTACTCTTCTTTCGTTCATTTGATTGCGTTAGAGAGAGAGTTCCTAATAATAAAGGACAGATTACAATTTAACGATAAGGCAGAAAACGATTAAAGCAAACGGAAAGCAAAAGAAATAGGAAAAAATACTTACAAAACGATGTGTAACTGAAGACGGTCGACGTTGAACTGAAAAATTACTAACTGAGCTTGAGTGAACTTAACTTAGTCTAAATTATGCGCATGTTTTAAGTCTGGAAACAAAAGGCGAAAAATGCACACGGGAAAACGTGTAAAATTCCAATCTAGCACTAACAGAGAGAGAGATCTTGAGATGATATGTTGAGGTTGCCATGGCTTGAAACCCTTCCAATTAGACACACACGTACCAGAAATGCAAAATCCTGTCTGAACGTGCGAATGATAACTCAAAGACATTATTCACCTCCACTGCATCCGTAATCATTGTTTGCTTGAAGATTGATCGTTCCACTTTTGCAAGTGTCACACTTATTTCCCTCTACGTTCTTCTTACAGCTGGTGCACTTGCCAGTATCATCACAAGTATTGTCCACGCTTCCAGATGTATTACAACCACATGGCTGACATCTACCACTGACGACAAAAAAGATAATCAATCAATATTAAAATCAACGATTAAGATTTTCCCTGGTCTTTCTCGGATTTCTATTCACCCCATGTGAGACTCCTCAAAAATTTCCTGTTCCAACAAATGGTCAAACATGTTTACTGTCAAAGCAAATCTCAGAGACCCCAAAAAGTACATCTAAATCGAACTAAATCACATTCCTCAGTGTCAATATATGTTTTCCTGGCCGTACAACTAGCAGTCTCTATTAATGTTCCATAGACTGCAAATACATTTTTAAAAACAAGTTTATGAACTGCTCCAAACAATGTAAACCCGCTATCGATTGTTTAGCATGAACAGCCTTGATTTTTCTAAACCCTTAGGTGAGTGATTTCTCAAAGAAATTAAAACAAGTAGAATGAGTATTATTTTACCTTGAAAACCCGTAATTTCCTGGTAAGCACCTGTCGCATCTTAGTCCTCCGATGTTAGGCTGACACTGACACTGTCCTGACACGTTACAGTTCGTGCCAATCGATCCCCGAGCATCGCAGTTACACAGAACACATCCTTTACCAGATGTATTCCAGTAGTACTCAGAAGCGCAGGCATCACATTGTTTTCCAAGAAAATTGCTGAGACAGTCACATTGTCCATTACTGGTACATTCAAGGATACCTTCAAAACAATAGGCAGACAAGACTCATGCTCAGAAATCTATTACATTATCTGTATACAATATAAGATACACCTACTTGCAAGAACGTTGTCATACGAAAATAGAACATTAGTGATTTAGTGGGATAGGAATTATAGAGTGCAAATAATATACCCGTGAAATAGTTAGGATTAAATAGGAGATAGTTAGCGCTTAATTAGACAACACATAGGAATTCAGTGAGGCATGACAAGGGCACGGGCGTTTACTAGAGTAACAACTCATTACGCAAATGAACGTTTTTTCTAACAAGTTTATTGAATTGAGCTAAGAATCAAGACACAAGACGCACATTTAATTCTGCAGTAAATCATGACACAAAAAGACCCAGTACGCAAATGAACGTGTTTTCTATCATTTTTATCTTTATATTTTTTATAATTAAAATTTGTAGAACATCAAAATCGTTATTGATTAGATAATTTAAAAAGCAAGTTAAATATAAATTCGCCAAGATGTTCCATAAAATCTTCTTACTTGTTCCTTGGAAATGGCGAGAAAGGCATAAATTACTCCAATGTGCATGTTGTGTTCCAGTACTCCAGGTGTCTTCTGCGTAGTGGCTTTGGCCAGTCCAAAAACCATTTCGCTTGAACCGTATTAGCTCTACTTGTTTGAGCTTCGTAGAACGCCACTTTTGCTTCTGCCCTCAGTGTGGACAAATAATGAAGAAAAACTATCGTCGTTTGTAATTTAGCTTTAAGAACGAAAAAGCAATGACTTAAACACTAGACAATTTGAAGATTATACAGTCATCAGCTGAATATCAAGTCATAAAACATGAATCAAGCTCCACTTGTTGTTTAACAGATACGAATTCGAAAATGCGAACATGTCAAATTATACGAAGGAAAAGCATTTACAATAAAATATTGTTTCAGTTTTTGCAGGCGTGCATAAAAATATTTAAAAATGCGCGCCCTTGAGTAGCACACGTGCACTAGTTCACCCGTCACGACTCGCCTATTTCTTTGACTAATTAGACTTAGGCAACCAATAGCACAAAGTTAGTAATTAGTTAGCTAGCTATTTATTTCACGGGTATATTATTTGCACTCTATTAAAAAACAAAAGAAGATCACTGAAGCGGAACTTTTTCTTTTGTCTTTTAATGTATTCCTTTCTCACTAAATTACTAATGTTCTAATATCATATGACAACGTTCTTGCAAGTAGGTGTATGTATTGTATATGAAAAAACTATCTTTCTCGATTGCAAGTTACCTGATCATTAACTACTTTCGATTCCTTTTTACTTGCTTCATACGAGTATTATGAAAAAATAATTGTACATACGTAGCTAACGATTTCACGGATCTCTCAAGGATACTGGTCTTCGAGTCTCGATTTTCAAAACGAGTCTCGATTTTCAAAACGTGTCTCGATTTCCATGAACGAGTCTCGATCTCTAACGACATGTCTCGATTCCCAAGAATGAGTCTCGATTCAATCGAGGGGGCTTTAATCGAGGGACGATCGACGATCGAGGAGGCTTTTTGGAAATCGAGGAAGTATTCCGGAAATTCCTCTAGTTTGATTTAAGAAACAAATAGTAATGATCCTGAATGTGTGAAATGAAAACTATAAATGTGGCAGTGACGGCAAAAAGAGAAGGGAAAAAAATGAATTTTGTATGCTGGACTAGTGGAACAAAGTGTAACAACGATAAACAGACTTGTTGTGGACAATATCTAGTGCAGTTTATTTTTCGTACAAGTTATCGTAGAATTATAAGTTGAACACCGTAGTGAAAATAGAAACTGACGTTTCGGACGTTAGTCCTTCGTCGGAGTCAATAGAAAGTAAGAGTGCGAGAGATGTTTACATAGTAGAGGATAGAGAAAACAAACCAATAAGAAGAAAAACAAGCCATAAAACAAAAAGAAAGAAAACAAAAGGATAGAAAGCAACAATAGGTGAGAAAAAAAGGAAAAAGAAAAGAAAAAACAAAACAAAAAAAACTTAAATGTAGGCGAAGCGTTCGTTCATCCCGTGGGGATTAACGGTGCCAAGTGAATGAATAACACGCATTTCTTTTGTTTTGCGATGATGGTTGCTGCCGTGGGTTAAGCAAAGACCAAAAACAATAGCATTAAGCTCAGAGTGATTAGCAGAATTAAAGTATTACAATGAATGGTCTGAACCCAGGTGAATGGATATTTTTCGAAGTAACAATATTTCTCGAAGAGATAATATTTACGTTATGATCATCCGGGTGGATGTAATCCTTAGAAGGACTGTTTGATGTGACTGACGTTTCGACAACCTGTGCGGAAGTCATCTTCAGAGTCAAGTGGAGAAAAAAGTCAGATATGGGTCTTATTTATACTGCCACAATAAACAAAAGAACAATAGGTGAAGTTAAGAGATGATTCGCGTCGCTAACTTAATTGGCGTCATTTCAGCTTTGTTTAATAGCCTATTATATGGCGTGGGTAGTTTAATAGGCCCTTTGCAGCTAGTGGTCACGTGCTTGGATACCGCTTAGCAACACAAAACTGGAGAGCAAGCCTTCCAGTAAACAAAAGTTGTAATAGGTCAAGCACGCGTGGTTTTATACGATAGTTTCATCGTTCAAAACGCTTAATCCTTTTGCCCTATCTACAAACACAGTAAGATAATCTTAAATTCTCTCCTTTGGACTCGATTTTTGGTTCGAAGTAACGATATTCTTCGCGTTATCGCGAAAAAATTGTCACCGCCGGCCCGCTCGACGGCTGAAAAACATGGCGACTTCGCAAGGTATGTACTTCAAAACTCTCCTTTTTTTTGGTTTCTTTTCAATTATTGGACTTCTAAAATCTCTAAAATAACAGTTTAGATTGTGAATGGTGATCGATTGTAATTGGACGGCATTTTAATGGACGATTTGTTTATTTTTTGTGAGAGTGATTCCACGTCTAAAGTCAAGACTAACCCATGTTTACATATATTCGCTGTAGATGTTAGAACTCCCGACGAGCCATCACATACCAAGAAAAATTCTTCGTACCATTGTTGTGTTCCCTTGTGTAACGGAGATTCTCGATATCATCCTGATTTAAAGTTTCACCGCTTACCAGGCCGTGCAAGGGATGAGCAATTGAAAAAGGAATGGCTGGTGAAGATACGAAGAGATGTGGGCCCACACTTCAAGGTATATAGGAATCTAACAATATCAATGCACAATACGAATTGCCTGTGGATCTTTAAAAAACTGTAATGAAGATAAAAATAGTTGAATACAGTTACATTGTTATTAAAAGGACATTTGATTTATAATAGGTTAACAAAAGTACCAGAGTGTGCTCAAAACACTTCACTGAGGAAGATTACAATCCTCCCACTGATTCTGGACGTCAGTTGCTAAAAAGAGAAGTTGTACCATCAATCTTCGACGAAACCGCGAATGCTTGTTGCCCATATTACAGAGGTGTTTAAAGCCTGGAAGCGTGGTACACACCGACGACTGGGGGGCCTACGAACAATTGGAAAGACATCTACCTTTGCAAGTGGCAAGCCACCAAGTGGTTAACCACTCACTTAATTTTGTAGATCCTGCAACTGGAGTCCACACCCAAACGATTGAGTCCAAATGGAATCAACTGAAGTTGAAACAAAAGCAAAGGATGGGAGTTTCGCGGGACGAATTGCAACGTTATTTGAACGAAAGAATGTTGAGAGAGTGGAACGGAAAAGATGATGAATGCCTAGTTAATTTATTTTCATCGATATCTTTAAAGTTCATTACAACTGTTTCTGTTTGACTTATAACAATTATCATTTTTTATTTTACCAATACGCCGAGAAACAAATAAGAAATACTGTCACGCAGTTTTGATTGCGGCTACATAAATAAGTAAACATTCAATAGAGTGTATATCGCAGTTTCACATGAGCGAAGCGTAGTCGCTGTTCTAGTGGTACTTGTTTCCAAGAATAAAAAGTATAGATACCAGCTAGCAACATAAATGTTTTGAAGGATACTGCGAGGATAATTAAGCTGTTCCACTCACGCTTGAAATAATTATCGCTTAAATTTCTTTAATGTTTTTGCAATTTCTAAACTGGCAGTATTTCTACTTTGTCCGGCCGCTTCATACAGCTCGTTAAGATATGTGATTCACTTCAATAATTATGCACAATGTAAGAGTTAAAAACGGAATAGCTTTCCCTCAATGAATATTTTTACTTTGTAGAAAGCGAGCCATGTTCTGTAAAAATAATTAATTGTAACACAATGGTATCTTTATTTAAATTGATGAATAAAGAAAAAGTAATACTCAAAAATACTGTCGCGAATTAATGGTACGTTTTAGCATGGATAGACTTACTTCCATAACCTACAGCGCCTGGACATTTTAATTTTTAAAAAACTTAAAATACACTCTACAAAATTACTCGAATCTGAGTGGACATGAGGAGTACGTTAAGAGGAATTGTTTTCCATAATGAGCAATAATGGCAAAAAGCGCCAAAAACTAGACTTTCGTATGGGTTTTGATCCCAATTCTCGTTTTGGGTTAACACTCAAAACCCTTTTTAACAGTTAGAAATTGATGTACTATGATAAAATGCCTGTTTGAAGCGGTATTTTCAACAGTACAAAGATGCTTTGTTGTATTTGTGTTAGAATGTTGCTTTGTCAGGCTTTTTTTATAGAAAATACATAGGAAATAAGCAAATTGAGAAACCATGCGTTCACTTAATAAACAATTTAGATGCCGCACGTTGACACTACACTTGTTTTAAAATAGATCTATAAAGTTATATTATTTTCACTCATTAATTTAATGATAGAACCACTAATATAAGAGCTCTTATTTCCATATAATCTGAGGTTCAAGCCAGTGTCTTTTGAATCATTAGCTAAGCTATACAGATTATCTGGATGTGTTCTGTCATGTGTCATGAAACGTTTGATGACAATATCGTCAACTTCGTCAGCGAGGGTGTCTGGTGCTTGAATACGTGCTTCAAACACCTCCCTTATTGACACATTAAGGCCCTTCAGACTGGCCATCCCAATATTCCCTCCCCTACCAAACGTTTTTGGCAATTTCCTCGCCACTGCGTCTGCCTCTTTTAAAATTCTATCGAGTTTCCCCTCCTTTACTAAGGAATCGATGAATTCTTCTATACGTTCAGTTCCAGTCTGGTCCGCTTCGTTGTCTCGCCTGTGAATAAAGCACAAGACATATTATCCATGGAATTCCAAATGATAGCAGTTCGAAGGGGGTGGAATCTGGATTTGATTGAACTTTACCTACTTTTTATTTACAGCACTCGTCTTGTTGCTCTCAGTCTAAGAATATGATAAATACATACTAGTTAACTTTTGAACTTATTACCGCCTTATTACTTATGTATTATGTATAGTTATAATAATAATAGTAATAATAATTCGTAATATTTTTTTTATAAAGCGTATTTCCAGGCTGCTATAGGCGCGAAAATTATGTGACGGCTGCGGAGGAGCTTACATGCCATTTTACCAAGTACCTTTATTTTCTGGTATTTTACAATCGTAACCGCCACATGAATGTCGACACTTTTCAAATTGTTTATATCGATTGTCCTTCCCATTGCCTCTCCCTCTTCGATGACGTCACGTATGGTATCGTAGACATTATTTTCTACAGAGAAACTGAAGAGAGTAATGAAAGTCAGAAACAAGGTTTATTTATTGGTTGTTTCATATGGTATTAGTTAATGGCATATTTTATTGACCCCAGGAATAATTTATTACACCCATGTATCAACCGCACTTTACTGATCTGTTTTTTATTGGCTTGGTTGTATCTGTTGAGAAAACTTACGTCAATAATACATCCACGGGTTGCTTGGATGAAAAAAGCTCGAGGTGGACCTCTAAACTTGAATTTAGGAGGAGCATCAACCTCCAGACCTGGCCCATCTTCTCAAATAATGGACTCCGCAGTGAAACGCATTGAGAGCGTCTCATATGCAGAGCCAAGTTGTCAATGGTCCAGCAGGTGGACCACATACCACATGGTCTAGGCACATATCGCTTTCCAGCATCCGCTGACTGAAAGACCGGAAAAATGTATTTATAGGTGATTCTGAATATCAATTATTATGAGGCCAATTATTTAGGGCAGGGGAAAGCGTTCATTTTGAAAAGTCTATTCAACTCGCTCAATCCTTGACCAATTCGCTTCTATCGGATAGAAAAGGAATGATTGAAAATGATATAGACGATTGCATTGACTCTTTATTATGTTTTCGATTTACGTTCTCTTATACTATCTTACAAATACAGAGCTTGGGCGACCTGTGCTAAATTATGAAAATATACTCGCGTTGAAGCCGTAACCTCAGTGGTGTGAAGAAAATAGCAAACGAAGTTACAAACTAATTACCTTAAACTTTATTTGGTACAATAACTCTTCGTGCGCTTTGACCAGCAAGAGGTTGTGGTGGGCCAAAGAATTTTTAGCGTGCACCTCCATTTCCTCTGAGTTACCATGGAAGGTGCACAGTGGTACGTCACAAGGACGAATCCGTTCCTCGCAACACATTAAATGTTCCATAGCCGCACTCCTAAAATAGTAGTTAAGTTAAAAGAAAAACTCAGTGATTTTATATTCTATAAACTTTCACTCTTAATCACACATTTCTCTATCCTGCAGAGTACACTGCCAAAATTTCTAGCTAGTAGAGTCTCCCTCGTTGGTTCAAATATAATGTTCCGGGGAAGTTCAACAATAATAATTTTAATAAATAAACACATATAGTATTGACCATTATATTCGATACTTTGTACCAAGATGTTTTAAAATAAATTATAATTTTTATTGGACTTACGCCGTGCTCACATGTATGTCAATCGCCGAAGATAAGACTATTTAAAAACAGTTATAACTAAACTGATCATGATATACTGGTTCAGAGTAAAGGGATATCTACTCACATTTTTATTCTATGTTTGTCTTGTGTTTTTCTGAAGTATGGACAAATATTTTCCATATTGAAGAATTATGCGGTTTCTCTACTGTAAGGACTTGCAGCTACAAAAGACTGTTTTCAGCTTTCCCACGGGGTAATGAGGTCTGACGCAAGACAATTAGAACAAAGGGTATTTGTTAGAAGTATTTCGACACTTCCCTCTCTTGGTGTGAAATCACCTTTATTTCGGTTATTTTGTTAGTTTAGTTCTGTATGTGTGTATGGTATTTTGGTTTTAATCTTGCTTTGTTTTTGTAAATGATACATCGGTCCAGCGATAAGTACATCTCCTCGTTTCACATATTAAAGCACTGGCTAATATTATACATATTTTTTTCTCGGGCGTGTCCTATGTCACTGACGGATGGCTTTTCAATTGCAATATTTGATTTGAAATTTGATGATCATGTTTCCCGGATGTCATAAGTTTTTTTCTCAACTCCTTCATGAAAGCTACTCCCAACGAAAATAAACAGGAAGTTCTGGAATGTGTCAATGTATTAAAGCAGAGTGTACCGCCTAATTCACTATCGTATAGCCACCAACAAGCATGGACGGTTTTAGCTCAGATGACGCAGTGGATTTTTCGCCGCCTAAAAAATCCATTGGAAAAACGGTGATGAAATGGATAGTTGTAACAAAAAAGAAATTTGTCTCTGCTCCAAGGGGTTCTATGTGGGAAGACATGAAGACGAGCGGCGAAGCCAGGTACATAGGGATCAACACATTATGGACAGCCGAGATGTTAATGGACCAGCTTCGAGCTGTTTTCCCTTGTCTTCAAAGCAAAGAACGTAACCAGTAAGTCACTGTGAATCCAATTCTTCTTTTTCAAAACTACTTTTAGTTGATAAAAACTTCGTGAATATTAATACTTATTTTCTCCTTTCCATTAGAATCAGAGTTTTCAGAACAACCTCGCGCGGGAATATCTTTACAAGGCTATCAGAATATCTCCCTAACGCCAAGGAGCTGCTACAATTGTTTAAAGGGACAAAATCGCCAAGGATTTACCTTTACATGAAAAATAGCAAATGTATGATCAATATATTTATGAATATGTGTGATGTAAAGAAAAACTTGGACTTTGATATCCACATATATATCTTTGATATACATATCAGTTACACTGATATCTAACACCGCAATCAGTTAAGGTTTTAATTTGCAATTCCAGTTCCAAAACAAGGAATGGAAGTAGGTTGTAAAGGTGAGCAGGCTGAATTATTCGTCACACTCAGTTTGTTATAGCGGTTTCTTTACGTTGGGCACGGTTACAGCTCTTTTATAGTTCATTTGTGCTTTCAGTACTTGGATGTTACATGCTCCACTGTATGCTACCATCATAGAAGGATTACATTTTAAAATTACTTTACAATTTCATATATCTAGAAACTATATATAACTACTGTAGTTATAACTAGAATTTTTTAAACATTTGCATAATAATGAAATCCGGTTAAAAAAACCTAGCGCGTTCATCATTTCAGGAAAATAACGAAAGATTTTACATTTGTTGAAAGAGTATGAACAGGGATAACTTTAATGTTATATATGGTGCCTTGAATTCCACCTTTTATCTGTTTTTGTTAGAAACTGAAGTGGGGCTCCTGTGGAAACGAAAACGAGGTTCAATTTCAAGTGATAATTTCCTCTACAGTATAGTAGTGATGAAAACCGTCTTATATGCAAAGAAGCCATGATCACTCATACTTGTCTTTATTTATTTGCCAAAGCATTATATTTCAATTTTTATTGCCCTCCACTTTCATTTATATATACATTTTTATTCTTGTTTTTTATACATTAATGATTTTGTCTCCATTTTTCATAGGTTCACCATGGCTGTCAGGAAGCCAAAAAAATTCGTGTACGTATTAAAGTTTGCTCAGATCAGATAAAAAAATAAAGTTTATTTTCAAGCTTATAGGGTGAAGTCATTACACCTTTTAAATAGATATCAGACTAAGTAATGTTTAATAAACCTTAAAGTCCACTGTCCTTTTTTGTCTATTTAACTACTAATTGACTTATAATTTACTTCGTACATTCTACTAGGACACTATAAACAAAATAACATAAATTTTTTATCAACATTTTTATATTTCATTTTACATATATATATATATGTATTTTTTATATAAAGGCTTTTTTCCTCCCTCTTTCTGAAAGAAATGAGAAAAAAATGAGCCCTTGTTATAGCTAATTGTGCTATCTATTTTTCAATTTTGCAGCTGGAAAAAGTACCAAAAACGACACGAAAAAAGAAACTAATAGGAGTACTATCAGTAAGTATTTTTATTTTATTTAAAATGTTTTAAATAAAATTCCTTGTAGAATAGTTATTTATAAATAATTGCCTATTATACTACATGTATCTATATTTCAACTTTGTAGTTAGCAAAAGTACTAAGAATACTAAGCATGCCACAGCTGCAAAGAGTGTTATCAGTGAGTTTCTTCAATTATCTTCAAAGAGATACACTGACAGCATTAAGATTATAATGAACCAGTTATATATGTATCTCTCTTTTTTGTCTTAATTTTTGGTTTACGAGACTACATTTGTGTTCTTTTGCAGGTACACCATTAAAGTCTTTTCCTGGCCTAAGAGGATTAGCAGCCAAAAAAAATTTAACATGTATGTATTAGGTGTTTTCCAACAAAAAAAACTTTCTGGGGCTCTTTTTTCGTTATTCGATATGGTTCTATCTATATATTCATAACCATATAAATAAATGAATATTGATGAAAAAAGTTTTTTTGTTTTTAATTTTTTTTCATGTTATGTTATTCCTTTAGATTCAAATTGGTAGCCTAGGAATTTTTAGGAGGGGACATATATAGGAAACACCAGCTAGCAATCCCCATGACATTGTTTTGAATCCATTAGAAAGATAATGATTTATACATATATCATAGTTTAATAACTATTGTATTGTAATAATGTAGATGCCAGTGATTTTGAAGAATTAGATGATGGAGATAATGATAACATTGTTATGTGATTCCAATACTCTAAGAACTTAATTTTTTAGTTGTACCAGCTATATATTTTTGAAATCATTTGTTATTAAGATAACAAGTGCATATCAAGGATTAATTTATTTTATCCTTTTTATAGGTTTATCAGACAGTAGTGAAGAAAGCCCTGAACTTGGTGGTATGTTTTATCTTCTTATCTCTTCATTGTGTGCTTTCCAGTTTGGACCAAATCACTGGTCATAGGATAAACATTACCAACACTGCAGGGCCAATAAAGAAATAAAAACTTGCAAAAAAATAAAAAAGTTTGTAACATTTACATTGGTACAGTACATCATTGATTTTAATGATGTTATGTTATATTTCGTCTACCATTTTCAGGTTCATCTTCACCGTGGCTAGATGAATCAACTTCACGTAAGTTAAATAAAGTTACAATTTTGTTTTTGCTAACAGACTTCTAATCAACTATGCAGAATATATTTATAATAATATTTTTTTCGTATTTTTATTTCCCTTTAATTAGCAGCTGCAAACAGTCCTGCAACGCAATTGCCATCTCCATCATGTAAGTAATGGTATAGGCTTAGTTACATTAGACGTGCAATAACAAGTTCCATGGTTACTTTAAGATGCATATTTCAAGTTATTGTGGGATTGATAGACTTCAGTTACAAGAAAGGAATTTAATATCAGCTATAAAACTAGCAAAATATCATTCTAAACATAGCAACAACAGTGATATCTAGATCGGAAGGTCACCAGCTTAGTAGAGACCAGCTACATACCTGTGCAATAGTTAACTTTACCCTTCAAGAAGCATAAACCTAAACATGTTTAAAATGCTCATCTTATTGATGTCAATATAAGCCAGCAACCAGCAGATTGTACCACCTGTTCAACCAATTCGGTTCCCATTGTGTGTGAGTGTCAGCCACCTATTTCAATTTCATACCCACCCACCAAAAATGTTATTGACAACCCTGCATCTGTAAGCACTTTTTGCAACAACAGCCCTAAAGGTCCTATAATATGTACTGTTCATAGGAAGTTTTGTGTGAGAAATCCGAATGATTTTCCTGGAACTGAACTGAACATTTACAGTGTTTTTAATAACATATTCAATTCAGCCCTTTCATATGTTTTTTTAAATAGAAGACCCAGTTCTCTTAAAGAAAGAGTCACCATTCATTGATTTATATCTTTTGAATTGCTTTGATTAGATCCTAACCAGGTGCAATTTGTTCAGGATCGTGATGAAGGATTGGTTGGTAAGTGGGTGATCATGATTCATGCTTTAATAGGCCACAATGTGTTAAGGTTCGCTATGTCAGTGTTCATATGCTGCATGCCATGTTAGTTGACAGAAATTGAGAATCCTTTGCTTTACCATGGACTTTGAAATATTTGTTTTGCAGCAAAAAGCTTGCATGTGCATAGTAGTGACTGTGTGGACAAATATGTAAAAGACAGATAATTCAGATGTTTGATGAACGACTAGCTCTCACTTGAAAGTCAGGAAATTTGGCAAAAAGTGAAATTGATACGTGCTGTATGACAGAAGCAGCCATCTTGAAACCAAAATTCTAAATATTACAAATATAGTCATCCAAAGTCCTTATTCTCCATAATCTCCATAATGTTCCAACTCTGTTTAAGTACAGCTGTTATTTTTTTAGGTATTACAATTAAAAGCTTGTAACACCAGTTTTTATTTTGTTATTCCAGTTTATTAATTTTTTTATTCTGCTTCGTTACTTCAGTTGGTGAAATAAAAGAAAGCAGCATATTCAGTCATATAAATGAGTCAGGTATATATGTACACCATATCAATTCTATTTTGAAAGTAATAGTTTTTAATTGTTTTCCTTTACTATTACTAATGCTTTGTTATATTTTTCACCTTCCCTTTTTATTTTTTCCTTCAACCAGCTTCAGCATTGGATAGACTGAATGAAGTCAGTGGGCTTGTCATCCTTCCTGTGGATGATCTGGATGAGGTAGTTATAGGTTTTTTTCTCCATAGTTATATAATGTATGTCACCAAAGTGTATAAATAATGCTATTTTCATGTTCAGGCATGTCTCCAAGCCTTCCATCTACAGAGGCCAATGTTGTTTCTGATTGCTGAGGAGGAGAATGAAGATCTCCACAAATTCTTAAGGTACTATATATAGTGCTCTGAGGGCACAATTATTTTGATATGAGCATGATATATGACTGGTGACATTGTCGAACGTATGGGCTGACAAAAATGTCCATCCAGTCAAAACTTCCCATTTAGACATCAATGAAATATATTTTAACAAAGACAAATTTTTGGAAGCCATTTCAAAAAAAACTTGCACAGCATGTTGTTGCAGATATATGTTTTTGTTCTTATCATGCTTGTGAATATAAAATTTATTGGACAGTACATTTAGTAACAAACGACTATCACTACTAGATCACTCAGTAATTCTGCTGAAGAAATGGAAGGCGACTTTCCGCTAATTGTCTTCATACAGGAAGGCTCCCATGCAAGTGAAGAACGTAAGAAAAAATTATTTGTTGATTATTAGTATAATAGAGAAAGCAATGGTACGTTCCATAAAAAAACAATGTTCAATAGCTATATGCACAGTGATTTACAGTCATTGAAATGCTGTTACTGGCACTCACTATTGTAATATAAGGCGAGATAACTAGCTAAAATCTAGTGTGAGATGCCTCGGTGTTTCTAATGAAACAGTAATGATAAAAAGTTGAATTATACACCGTGAAAAGATGAAAAAACGTACTTTTTTCGTTTTTTTCATGTTTTCACAGTGTATAACTCAACTTTTATTATTACTATAACGTATAGCAGTGGAATTGTGCAGGGGGAAAAAAGTTGGGTATATAAACCATGGCCATTCATTTATATGAAATTAAACTAGTGTTTCATAATCGATTTATAAAATGAATTTCTTTTCAATCTGGATCCTAATGTAGTTTACAGAAAGTTCTCCATGAAAGGAAAAGGGAAGTTAATCCTTGCTTCCCTTTGAATAAACATGAAATGGAAATAAAGTTGATACAAACTGGTAAGTTTGCATGGTACAGTGATTATTATTTACACTTTTTGTATAATATAAATATTTATAAAATATATTTGACTTCATTAATAATGGAATGGTCACTTTTTTGTTGAAGGGTTTGTATATACACAAAGATTTGTAAATGCAATGGAGGAATTACAATATTCTAGACGCAAACCCCAACTGAAGTAAGTATTTTTTTTTAAACATTTATATTCTTCCCCTCCCCCCCCCCCCCCCCTCCCCAAAAAAAAATTAAGAGCCTGGGAAGGCTTGAATATGGAATATTGAAGGCAAGTTTTCTTGAGTGAAGACTAGATTGTAGGAACATTTAGTTTTTTTCAGCTAACAATAAAGCATACATTTCATTATTATTAATGTTTTGTTGTTGCTGTAATTTTATAATAATAATTTTATTGCGATGTTCATAGGAAAAAGAAACAAAGTAAACTATTGGTAGATGTGAGTATTACAAAACACAATTTAATTTAAAATTTACTTTTTGCATAGTTCTTAAATAGAACTAGCCATCCCATATTTTTCAATGTGTTTCCATATTGGTCGGCCTACAATTATTCTAGCAAAACTGGAAATTAATTGAACGTTGGTCCAAACACTGTCTAGATGGCTTAGTTTATAGATGAACATGTACCTGAATACTCCTTGAATTTGAATTTCAATACCTCAGCCAGCACTAATCCAGTAAATAATTTTGTTAAAGGTCAAACTTGATAGATTGGTTAGAAACTTTAAAAGGCATATTAAATTATTACGTTATTATTCTTTTCAAACAGCCGCATTATGTTCCTGACAGTGAAGAAGAGGAGGTAAGTGCTTTTGTACTTATTGCAGTTTCAGGGTTGAGTTTTCTTTACTTTTTTAAACACTTGGTGAGGAGGGCATCATCTTTGAATGCTTGAACCTCAAGGTGTGAGCATAAGTTAAGGGCATGCTTTGGGACTGGAAAATGGCCGCTTAAGTTTGGCACCCTGAGGGACTGGCATGTCTGCAGCATGCCTGGACCAGAGGGTGTCAAGCGGAAGCCAGGTTTGTACCCGGAGGGAGGCATGGACTGAAGGGACCGGGAGTGGTGTCAAAGCACAACACAGGGTTGGCACCCGGAGGGACAGGCATGGACCGCAGGGTGTCAAGCACAACACAGGGTTGCACCGGAGGGACATGCATGACCGGAGGTGTCAGTCACAATGCATGGAGGGTTTGCATCCACAGGAAGGGACAAAAAAAGCATGTCTGGTCAGGCATCCCTGGACTCGTAGGGTCACACAGCGCAGGGGGGCACCCGGCGTGACAGGCATGGACCGAGTGATCGTGGCACCATGCAGGTTGGCACCCGGAGGGACAGCATTCTGCCGCACCTGGACCAGGAGGGTGTGCTAAAGCACAAAGCATGGTTAGGCACCCGGAGGGACTGCATGTCCTGCAGCAGCCTGTACGGCGGAGGGTGTCAATTCACAAAGCACGTGGTGGCACCGGAGGGACTGGCCATTTCTGCAGCATGCATGACCGTAGGGGTCAATCCCACACGAAAACGCTGGATTGCATCCGGAGGTACTAGCCCTGGACTGTGGGTGGTGCAGAAGCAGCACGTCTAGTTTTGCACGCAGAAGGACTGGCATGTCTGTATTATGCCTTGGCGTGGATATTGTAGATAGTACAATTTGATGGGGGATTTTTGAACGGGGTTTCTGTGAATGTTTTAATTCTTGAATATTTTCATTTTATTTTTCAAATAATTATCTATTTATATTTCTTTTTATATAGTAGAGAATACTGCCTCTGTTGCTGCCCATTTTTTTCTTTCCCATTTCAGGTGGTTTTCAGCGGAAAACGATCCCAATGAATATGATAAAGGGAGATGACTCGACCTTACTACTTTTGTGATGGTAAATATGTCTATTATCATTCATAATTATTAACAAAGCTTATTACCTCAAAACATTCCAAAAAAGAAATAAAAAAATTAGTATAAACAATAAATTATAAGTACACAATTAATGTAGTTGGATATTTTTTCTTAATTTACAGATGACTTGATTGTGAACCTTAAACAACAAGAAAAAGAAAGAAAAAATGGTGGAAAGAGAAAAAAAAGGAAGAAAGGAAAAGGAAATGGAAGTCGAAATTAGGGAAAAGGAAAGGAACCAAGGAAAACGAAAAAAGGAAGTGAGAATGGAAAGAAGGACACGGGAAAGAGGAAAGGAAATGGGAGGAAATTGTACCAGTGAAATCGAAGAAAAGGAAATTTTATTAAATGGAAAGAATTGTAAACGGAAAGGGAACAAAGAAACCCGAGACGCCTCTAAATATAAGGAGAATATTGGATGGAAAGCTAAACGTTATTAATAATACTATCTACTTAATTCTCCCTGCTTTTTTTCATTTGTCCGGTCAAACAACTCGGTTTGTGGAGCGTCATAAGGCCCATCACCACAACATCCACGACAGACACATTCTTATGAAAAAAAAAATAATTTCCAAATATATATGCCATTGAAAAACTTTGATGTCCACTAAAACTTTCATTGGATTGGGATACCTTCTGTAACACCATAATCATTACAAAGCATTTTAAAAAAAGTACTGCTGCCATTTGTATATTATATGTTTCTGAATATGACAATTACAGTTTTGTATGAAATATGAAACGAGATTTTTTAATATATGAGTCTGATATTGCGATAATTACTATTTAAATTGACACATTGTGATAATGTCAAAAAAAATACTGTAGCAACTATAATTCCGTATTACAAGTTAATGCCACAAAAATAATAAATAATTGGTATACTAAGTGTAATAAACAAATAAAACGAGGTCCCTTACATTGCTCAAGATCAGCTCTGTGTTAATGTGCAA